>NW_027632791.1:0-57500 GCF_902686455.1 Sciurus vulgaris | reverse complement strand
TATCATAATGCTTTCAAGGCCGTGCATATTATATATTATTCTACTTAAACCTCTTGATGAGTACAATTCTACTACGTGTACATACCAAATTTTAGTTATGACATTTGCAGTACTATGGATGAATCCAAGTGAACTCTTCCATTAAGCAACATTCCCAGACCAATATATTATTATTATTTTTTTTTTCATTTCAAGTCTGGGACTCCATAAACCTGCTCAAATTTGTGATTTCCCTGCCTACAGACTAGAGTTCCTGGAATTCTAGGTGTCACCAAGATGCCTGGCAGTTATCAGTTAATCTGCTATTAGATATATTGATTGTTTGTACCTTTTGTTATTTTGAATAATTCAACTATAGATATTCATATACAAAATGTTTTCTATGTTTTTAGCTATTTTTGTACATGTATGGAGTGAATGCTCATTCATTTTGTAATTAATTGCTATTTTTATATTATTATTATTTATACATTTATTACATTGAATACATGAAGGTGATATTCACAGTACTTCCAACATTTTGCATTATCCCAGAGATGTAAAGAATTTGCAATTTTCCACAGTTTTGAATTTTTTAATCTTTTTTTCATGT
This sequence comes from Sciurus vulgaris, assembly GCF_902686455.1. Lineage (NCBI taxonomy): Eukaryota > Metazoa > Chordata > Mammalia > Rodentia > Sciuridae > Sciurus > Sciurus vulgaris. The sequence continues at coordinate 56,908 of NW_027632791.1, read as the reverse complement.
TTTTGGGGTTTTGGTAGATTTTAATACTATTTTTGTTTATAGCACACAATGCAACAACATTTAGATAGAAAAAATGTCAAACAATCTCTAACTCTAAATTCAGCTCTGAACAAAAAAAAAATATATACTATATACAGGAAAGCACAGGGCTTACACAGGCCATAGTTATCAAAATCTAGATCCCTAGGGGCTAGTTTGTACATTTCAGTTTGTTTCAGGTCAACAAAACTTTATGGAACCACCTTGATTTCATAGGCGTAAAAAATGCAGGGACTCTGGAATGTGTAAGGTATCTCTAATGGTATGGTCTCTGATATTTGGGTGAATACGAAGAATGCATAGTGGTATTGCAGTGTGAAAGCCTAAAACACCAGTGTTGTGTGTGTAGCTCTAATCATTTTCTCAAAAAGGGAAAATAACTGACCTTCAGCTCAAGCTAGAAATTTGTTGAGACAACTCTTTAAATACAAGAAAACACTGTTAACATTTTCTTACTTTCATGATAATCTTATATTTTGCACAGAACGTTTTGTTTAGTAAAGAGTAAACATTTTTCTTGGATTAATTTTGCACTCTAAGGCTCCATTGCCAAATCTAAATTCATGAATACCTAGTTCTGCTTTCTTGTAAATTTTTACAATTTTTGCTATTAAAATTAGGTCTATGGTTCATTTTGAGAAAATTATTTTATAGGAATCTCACTCTTTTGTATGTAAATAAGCATTCATCTTAACCTTATTTGTGGAAGAGACTATTATTTCTCTATTAAAATATCTTGAGCACTCTGTCAAAAATAAATTGCCCTCAGGTGTGTGGTTTATTTCCAGACCTCAAACTTTCTTCTCTTGATCTATTTTTAAATTGTGTTCCCTTAAACTCTTTTAAAAAAGCTTCAAATATTATGCTTAAGGTTATAAGATTCACTAAGCTCACTAAGTTATATGATAGGTCCAGCTAGATTGTTTTAACTTAAGGATATTAGAAATTAACAAAAATTATTAGTAAGAATAATTCTAATAGAACATTTCACATTTTCTCTTTTTTATTTTTGGGTGCTGGGGATCGAACCCAGGGCCTTGTGCTTACAAGGCAAGCACTGTACTGACTAAGCTATCTTCCCAGCCCATATTTTACATTTTAAAGAACAAATTTTCTATTATGTATGGCAAATAGAAGAACCCATTGAATTCTGTGATTTTTCCACAATGATGATTTAGAGGTAGTTCACCAAATATCTGTTGGAATGGCAATATGTTGTTATGGCTTTACTGAAAATTATTGCACTTGTATTTGTGCTTTTGGTATTCAAAAACAGGGTCTTGCACATGTCAAACAAGTACTCTACCACTTAACTACAACAATAGCCCCATAAATGTTTAAACTCAATTAAGAAAAACTTACAGAATATTCTATGTTAATTGCATAAAGCATAAATTATCATATTAAACAGTTATACAAATAATTATTGTAGGCTGTATTAACTGATGAATACAAGATTGTAGGTGAAACAAATGAAAATATTTTATTGCCTAGCTTAATGTGAGTCCCCTTAAACATTCATTAATACATTTAATTTTCTTGAAAGACCTATGAATATTTAATGCAAAAATTATAACACTGTATTATGAAAATAATGCACAAACAAAACAATTCTTGAACAATGAAAGAAAAACAGTCTAAGATTTTTATATATTTCAATTATTAAATTCATACTATAGTTACTCAATACAAATTGTAATATGTTAATATACGTACTGTAATCCTTAGAGCAACTAGTAAAAATCAAAAGCTGTCATATTTTAATACTGATAAGAAATTAAACTGAATCCAACAGGTATTTGTTTAAGAATGTTCATTGGCACTGTAGTCCTAATAGTGCAAAACAGAAAATAACCCAGATGTTTTTCAATACTGAAGTGGTTGAACATATTGTCATGCATTTACACAATAAAACACTGCTCAGCAATACAAAGGAGCATATTATTGAAGCACATACCCTTGTTGAATCTCACATGTATGCTAAAGCACTTGGACATAAACTCACATATATTATATGATTTTGTGCCAAATTAGCACATGGTTCAAAAAATCATAATCATAACTCATTCATCTGGCATAGGAAAATGTTGGCTGGGAAGATCCACAAGAATTTTTTCTTGGGATATTGTAAATATTTTATGCTTAAAACAGAAAGGTTTTATAGATGTATTTGTCAAAGCTGCACAGTTAATAATTGTTATATTCAATATGTATCCATCTAAATTCACCCAAATGTAAATCAAGTGGGATCTGACTGGGGAGTGGGTAGTAACATAGAAAAAGTAAAAATAGCACATAAATAGCAGACGTTGAATCTAGGTGACAGGTATATTGTATTCATTTTATTTTATGTATTTTTAAATTTTATGTAATAAACCATTTGTATAAATATAAATATCTGATCTACATTAGTTCTTAAGATCTTGGTTGTCTTTTGGACTTTGATAGACGAAATTGATTATGGGTGCTTTCTGAGCAAGACTGGTTTATTCCTTTGTTAAACAAATGTGTTTACTTTGTGAAAATCTAGAAAATCATGTGAAAGCATCACATGATTGCTTTGTGTGTGTGTGTTTTGTCTGCACATCCTATATCAATGTAAATGATAAATATGATTGATTTTCCCAAAATTGTGTATCTTAGAATAAGAGCAACAATTTGTTTTTCATTTTAAAGTAGGACATTGTTGGAGTCTTAAGCCCCCTTGCTCTTCTCGACCAGCGGCAAGGGAAGGGGACACTCCCCACCAAGGTCAGAACAGGATAGGTAAGGCGGACTGACTGCCCACTCCCATCCCTCCAGACGGAGGAGGATCAGACGCGTCAGGGAGACCCGTCACAGGAGGAACTTGTTTATTGAGGAAGTCACACAGCTTTTATGTAGGGTGGGGGCTAGGCGGGAACCAATCAGCTTAAAGGTCAGCAAGGCATGGGATGTTCACACAGGCAAGAGTCCCATAGGACTATATGGCAAGCACAAGCTGATCACATTCACGGAACTATCGTTAACCAAACCCTGACAGTTATCCGATTTATCATCATTAACTATTGAAACCACCTTTGAGGCCTTGATATTGCTCACTCTCCAGGGAGTAAGGAGTCAGCCTGAGATAGTTAACATGTCATTAGTCCCAACAGGACATGACTACTGATCTTATAAATTTTAATATTCTAAGGTATTTTTATATATGTCCTAACCTTGGGCAGGGGGAACACATTTACCTTTTCATTTTATTTTAACCTGCATTTAGATGGATTTTTTTAAAATTTATTTTTCAGTACAGGTATGATCCTCAAGGTTACTTTACCACTGAGGGCATCTCCAGCCCTATTTTATTTTTTAATTGTGAGACAGGTTTTCACTAATTTGCTGACACTGGTGTCTAACTTGTGTTCCTCCCACCTTAGCTTCCTGAGTTGTGATTACAGGGTAAAGATAGAAAGAGCCCACACATGTGTAAATACGAGGCTCTTCCCAAATTGCCCTCAACTCCTCATAAAAGCCACAAAGAATTTTTGTCTCTTATCTTATCTGTAAAGGCCAGGTGGCTGACCCAAAAGCAAACTTTGCTGCACAAAAGCAAACTTAAAAATAATGACCACCCTCCTCTCAGTGGTCAGGGTGAACCAGAACTTAAAATAACATGCTTTGTATACAGTTTTATATGTTAGCCAATCAAAAAGAGCACTGTAAAAATGCTTGCCTTTCATTATAAAAACCCTGCTAAACATGGGCTCGGGGCCTCTTAGCATCACTGGTTACCGAGTGCACGGAGGACCGAGCTGGAGCTTGCTAATAAATGACTCTTTGTGGTTTGCATTGATCGTGGTCTCTGGTAGTCCTTGTGGGGTCTCAAGCTGCAGAGCACAACATCTTGGGGGTCATCTGGGATATCCCAAGCCCATCCAGACACCTGATCATAGAGTCATAAGTGATATCATTGGCCAGTGAGTAAGGCATTGTCACATTTTTTTCTTATCTGAATTGCCTGCAGGTTCTGGTTTTGGGCTGGTAAAGTCCTGGCAGACATGCTATAGGACCCCAGCAGGGTCTCGGGAGACGTCCCCTCGACCCATCAGGGCGACTCTTTGTTGCATCTGGGCAACTTTTGTGTTGCATCTGGGCGACTCTTTGTCGCAATTGGGTGACTCTTTGTCACATCTGGGCAACTTTTGTGTTTCATCTGGGTGACTCTGTCGCAATTGGAAATTTTTGTTTTTGTCCACAAAATACCAACTAGCCAATTTTGATCTAGCACGTTATATGTCTGTCTGTTTTTGAATTGTACCATATGGTCTTTACTCTTGTCTCATATTAAATTCTTCATTGTGTTAGTCCGCTACTATTCTCACTGTTTCTTACTCTTAAATTTCTCATCTTTAATCTGGAGGAAAACGGGTCTATAAATCTCCTAATGGAAATGAAAAATACTAATAAATGGTCAAACTCATGTCTTCCTTTTGGAATTATACAGGGAACAGGCTCAGGTGACTCCTAAGACTTTCCTCCTGAGTCACTCCTCAGAGGTCTGTGCCAGAGCACGGAACTTGGGTATGGACCACCTAAAGGAGGATGGGTTTGCTACACTCTGCTCCACGGAGTATGCAATCTTCACCAATGTCTACGCCAAGTGAGGTAAGTAAGCTTCTCTCTCCATGCATCCCACATCTGTTTGAGGTGCAGCTTTCTGTCTCTTCATTTTTGGAGGGTCAAATGGGCTACACAACACTCCCACACATCCACTCCCTCCTGGATGTTCCCCTTCCCTTGCTGGTCAGACATAGGAATCCAAACTGTAGGATTAAGACCTGGGGCAATTAGTATGGAAACACCCAGGTTCCCTTTGTTTGCATAGTTAGCCATCATTAGTTTGTCCTAAGCACCTCTTTGTTTGTCGGAGGATGGGCTCCCTTTGTCCTCCCTCAGGTCCCCTATCTTAGGCTTAGGGATATTCATTTCAGACTACTTTACAGTCCTTTTCCTTGTTCCTCAGAGGTTTGTTTACTCCATTGCCCCTAGGCAGAGAGCTCAGCAGCTCCCAGCTTGCAGAGCAGGCTTAAGGTGAAAACAAAAGACAAGAAAATGACCCCCAGGCCTTCACTTCAAACATTGTAACATCTGAGGAAGAGAAGACAAACACTAATTATAACAAAGATCTCCTGCCATCTGCCCCTCCCCCTCTGTACTCTTGGAGTACCCATGGCAGTAAGGAGTATGATATAGCAGCGCCATTCCTCAAAAGTAGTGTGAAATAATCTTTTATGATTTTCTGCATTCAAACCTAACCTGATTTCTCAACCTGGAAAAAAAAGGTTAAAAGATCCTAGGCAATTTCCCCTGCCTGGCCTTGCTGAAATCTGCATTGGAATGTAAACTGCAGCAGTCTCAGCGGAATGGGGGGGGGGGGTTTGACCTGAGATAGAAAAAAAAAGGTGTCCATTTTAAACTCTTGGGCTGCTACACAGAACTAGGATTCTTGTTTTGTTTTTCTTTAATGCTGCATTTTTGAGCTCATAATTTTGATCCTACATACCTAGGTTAATGATTTTTTTATCAGTTCTATTTTTACCCAACTCTAGAGTTATTTTTAAGCACCTGTTACATTGCAATGGAGATAAACATTACAAGGCCTTTGATTTTGTGTTATTTCTAAGTCATGCTGTCTGATGTCATGTTTTGTCTGTATCAAAACTGAGCGCTCCTAAAATTAAAATTTAAAAATGGATCCAGATACTTTTAATTCACGTGATTTAAAGGTTCAATTCAAATTGGGTAAACTAATAAAAGTGAAATGTCTTTAGAAATAACTCAAGTCTCTAGGTGGTCAAACTAATGAAATGTTGATGTTAAACAATGTCTAATATCAATTGTTTCTAGGACTTTTCTTCAACAGGAAAGAGATGGCAAATACTGTTCAGGACACTTTCTATTATCTTGTTTTTTGTGTTTTCAAAATAAGTAAATTAAATTTAACATATATGAGACTACTCAAATGTGTTTGTTAGCGACATCTGATTAATTTGCAAAGTTAAAATGCTAACTGTTAAATAACATTAAGTACTCTTGAAAGAATGGACATTTTTTTTAAGCTGTCTGTTTTATCTCAACTCCCTAAGGTTTCCCTCCCAGTAATGGGAACAAAGCCCTTAAAGCTGTTCTCTGTTCCCAAACAGAGAGTAAAAGAGTAAATTGAGCCTGATAGCCAGATAGTGCTCAAACAGTAGGATTACCAGAAACTATTGACCAGAATCTACAGCCTGTTGTAAAACATTGTGAAACATGTTGTCAGCAAACCCAGACCCCCTTTGAAATTTCCTGGCAGCTTTGTTCCCCCTTTTCCCCCTTTCATGTGTGACCCCTCCCGATGTGTGGTTTCTGCCTTTATAAACCTACAAGATTTTCTGCTAGGGACTCGACTCCTGGAGTTGGGTCCCAGCGCGCTGGAATAAACACCTCTTGCGGTTTGCATCAAGTGACGCCTCCTGCGGTTGATTGGGGTTGCCGTCCATCCATGGGACAGAGTTGGGGTTTCCTTTTTGGGGGGCCTTACATTTGGGGGCTCGCCCGGGATAAGATGGCCCCCCCTCATCCGCGGAGTCGACCTTGGAGGTAAGAAGGGGTACCCCGAAGTTGTCTGTCTTTGTCTTGTGTTTTGTTAGTTGGTCTGGTTCTGTGAGCGCGCTTTCGGTTTCGGTGGCAGCCGTTCGGTGATTCGTGAGAGTGGCCGAACAGTGGCCGGCAGACGTGCCTGGGGGGCCACAGGTTGCAGCCCTGGGGGACGCCCTAAGGGTGGAAGGAGAGCCAGGGACGCCTGGTAGTCTCCGTCGGTAAGGGCGCTGATGGGGTTCAATTGGTGGATCAGAGATTGGCGCCCGTCTGTATCTGGTTCTGTTGTGTGTTTGTGGCGGACAAGGTGGAGGAAGGGTTGGAACAACTGGGGGGTTCTCGGCCCGGGCTACTCTCGGGTGGACCCCAAAGGTTCCTTCTCTGGACTCCCCCTCCCGACAGCCCTGAAGGGTAACTTAGCAAAGTAGCTTCAGTCTCAAAAGTAATGAAAAATAAGGTCTCATAATTTTAATATCCAACCTGTCCTGATGAGGTGGCTAAAATGCCTTAGACACAGAGTTTCTGTTAAAACCTGTTAGATCCTTCCAGATCTCAGTCCAGGCTTACACTGAAATATAAATAAAAGAAGCCTAAAGGCTCAGTAGGAGACCGGTCTCAAACCCAGGGAAAGAAAAGGTAAAAAGAGTCTTTAAAACTCCAGCAAAGTAAATGCTATATTTTTAATTATATGTTTTTTTGAGCTCATGATTTTTTGATCAGTTCTATTTTTTATTCAACTAGAGTTTTTGAACATCTGTTACACTGCAATGGAGATTCACCTATAAAGTTACAAGGGCTTGATTTTGTGTTATTTGTATGTTGTGCTGTCTGATATCATGTTTTGTCTATATCAAAACTGAGCGCTACTAAAATTAAAATTTAAAAATGGATCCAGATACTTTTAATTCACGTGATTTAAAAAAGGTTCAAATTGGGTAAACTAATAAGAGTAAAATGTCTTTGAAAATAACTTGCAAGTCTCTAGGTGGTCAAGCTAATAAAATATTGATGTTAATAAAATGTCTAATATCAATTGTTTCTAGGACTTTTCTTCAACAGGGAAGAGACAGCAAATACTGTTCAGGACACTTGTCTGATATCTTGGTTTTTTTTTACAGAATAAGTGAATTAGAGTTAACATGTATGGGATTACTCTAATGTGTTTGTAGAGACATCTGATTAATTTGCAAAGTTAAAATGCTAATTGTTAAATAACATCAAGTACTTTTAACTCCTTAAATTCCATGGGGTATCATACTTAAACATTATTGGTGTTTTCATAGGTTGTTAAATAAAAGGGTTTAAACTTGCTTTGTGTCATCACTAAACTAAAAACAAGGTTACTAAGAGTTATGTCCTAACAAGTGCAATTCTATATACAAAGGGTCCCAAAAGTTTCAACTGTGTTTCAATTAGAGTACTATAAACAACAGAATATTTAATCTTATTAAAATAGAGTAATTTATCTAAATTCAGAAATTTCATAAGAGTTGTTGCAGAATGTGAACAAAAAGGAACAACGAATAGGAAAGAGAAAATAAAAGGTTCTGGGTATGGAAATATATTTAGTAAAAGGAAAAAGGAAATGTTTCTGGGTAAGAAAGTGCTTGTGTGATGAAATACATGAGGGTCTAAGTAAGTGCTAAGAAAGTCGGTGTAAGTAAAGGGCAAGTTTCAACAAGTTTGTGTGTAACTAAGTTGGTTATATGTATGTGAGACAGCTAAAACTATTGAAGGTTTTTCCTAAGGTGAAATACTAACGTTCTGATATAAACCAAAGTTTAATCTATATGGTAGAATGACATGGTAAAATGACAAGGATTTGAAACACTAATTTACTCTTTGTGTCTATTAAGTTTTATTCTTTAGAACAATTAGTCTTAAAAATTGGGGTGTATACAATTATGGTTAAACAACTATTATAGAGTACTGTACTTTGTTACAGAGTATACATTTCTCTTTAAAAACTCAATTTGGTAAGATAAAAGTGTCAAGGTATTTGTGAAATGGTCACTATTTGTATATTAAATGTGTTCATATTTTTCAGGACCACAAGTTTTTAAAGCAAGGAATTTATTAAGCTCTGCTATCCTCCAGATTAAACTTGTCTGTAATGGTAATCTTAAACTTATAAAGGGTAAATTTTATTGGGGATTTATTTCTATCATTTAATGTTCTATTATAGAACCTGCTATCAATAGGGTATGTGTAAAATTTGTTACTTTTTACACTGGGATAAAGAATTTCAAATGTAAATGTATTTCTAAACATTAGAGTCTGATTTGTTTAAAGGTTAATATTGTGAAATATGAAAGAAACATGAAAACATTTTGCCACTTAATCACACAAAAGGAAAGTTAAAAGCTCTCTCAGCCTTTCTTTGATTCATGCTTTAGATACTATGTTAAATTGTGTTAATTATAAAGTTTATATAGACTCAGGAAACAGTATATGTAAACTACTTAATGGTATTTAAGGAAAAGAAGCAAAGATCAACATCAGAATTAGAACACTTAAGATCTGTAAAGAGCCACGCCTTACCTGAGATAAGGCTCTGCCTCCCACCTCACTGTGTGTAGAATAGCTCCAAAATAAGCCAGACTTCAGCTTATTTAAAGTTATAGTCAAAAGATTGGTTCTTGTTGTAAAAGTACTGTGATCTCAAATAGGGGATAGAATGTAGTTCTCAATCAAAATTCAAGATAGCTATTATACAAGCTGAATATATTTTTACTCTTGCTAATTTCATTTTGTAAAACTGTTACCTGTTAATGTTTTGCAGAAGTAGCTGCTCCAAGAGCAAACAACCTAGGTAACTTGTGATAATAAGCCATCACCTATAGAATAGATAGTGGTAACTTCCAGTACTAATGCAGACTCCAGTTAGATAAAAGGGTAAATAACTGTAAAGTTATGGACATTAAAGTTAAAGCCCATTACTCTTAATTTATGACTGGTGAGACTGGCTTGCTGGATAATTAAGATCAAACTTAGAAATTGGAGTTAAATACAGAGGTCAAGAAAAGTCCATATTTGGGTCTTGCCCTCAACGTTAGCCTGAACCCAGGGAGTAAGAGAACTTCTCTAAGGAGCGTTGCAACTCTGGGTCACACAACCTCCTGATCAAGGAGATTGTTGAGACTAGAGGATGAAAAATTATCCAGTGCATCTGCTGCAGAGGAGGGTCATGGAAAAGGGGAAACATCCCTTGATGTTTCTAAAGGAAGTCACCTCATCAAGAGACCCTGCCTAATCAAAGTCACTGGTGGAGCTAAGGAGCCGCTCTTAAGTTCTGTATGAGTGACCCCTGTGGGAACTCAGCTGACTCTTTAACAAGACAGAAACCAGGTCAATTTGACCAGCTTGATCTTAGATACCCAGCAAAACAGTTAAAACCAAAATATAGCCATTCTTGGGCATTTAAAGGAAATAATAATTAAATGTAACTTAAGATGTACACTTGTATTAGCCCACTAGAATAAAGGCTGGAAGCTACAAACGAAAGAAAGATTCTTCAGCAAATGTGCCTGATAACTATCAAGAGAAACTGCCAGAGTCAGAAGTTTTTAGTCAGTTTAAGACCTTCCTAAGCTACACAGGTAGACTTAATCTATGTTTGCTAGTATGATTATCTATTCCTAAGTAACAGAAGTATAGAGATCTCTAGTAAACACAGGTTATACCAATAAAGGGATATTTTACAAAATCAGATGACATTAAGTAGCTTAACTATATTTTCTGGGGACATCTATGACAATGTTAAAGTCCCCAAATAAAGGGTTCTCTCCAGCCTTTGCTAGGCCTAGTTATGGGAACAATTTCTCAGTTCTTCCACCTCCTGGTGAGAGATTAACTTCTGCCATTTTCATGATACTCAGTGGCATGTTTCAGATGCTGCAACATTTACTTTGTGCTAATCTCATTTCAGTACTCATGTCTTTTTGTTCTTCTATCATAGAAGCAGCCGCCCCCAGATGACTTTACAAACTGCTCTTCCCCAACCAGGCTTCTTCCTGGGACCCCTTGATTGACCCGATTTTTAGAAAAGGAACTCCAAGCTGCTTGCCCCACGCCACCCACTTCCAGCTCGAAGAAGCTAGAGCGGTCATCGACCTCCTTCCCCAGCAGCATGGAGCTCCTGAGATTAGAGGGGGGAATGAAGCCAGAATTGGGAACAGGTAGTTAGTGTAGAAATAGGGGATCAGGTCAAATTGAGGAAATGGCCATAAAATCATCTGCCTCTGGAAGTTGGAGACTGCCCCTGGAAGAATGGAATGTCAAGGATCTCCGGAGCCCATTGATTACCAAATTTACCTGCCTTTATCAAGGACTGTTTATCAAGGACTGCAAACAAGGGGCTGCTAATTGGTGGCCCGCCCCCTGGGCTCTTGCCTGCCTGAAATTGCCTAGTCACCTTCATCAGGGAAAGAGTAAGTGCTGTATAGGTACTAATGCTTAGGCAACAATACCAGTCCCTCCGCCAAGGAAATAGCTTTGGAGAAGAGTATATACAGACAGAAGTTCCATGATTAGAACTTACCAGAAAAGAAAATGGGGAAATGAAAGAATGGACATTTTTTTAAGCTGTCTGTTTTATCTCAACTCCCTAAGGTTTCCCTCCCAGTAATGGGAACAAAGCCCTTAAAGCTGTTCTCTGTTCCCAAACAGAGAGTAAAAGAGTAAATTGAGCCTGATAGCCAGATAGTGCTCAAACAGTAGGATTACCAGAAACTATTGACCAGAATCTACAGCCTGTTGTAAAACATTGTGAAACATGTTGTCAGCAAACCCAGACCCCCTTTGAAATTTCCTGGCAGCTTTGTTCCCCCTTTTCCCCCTTTCATGTGTGACCCCTCCCGATGTGTGGTTTCTGCCTTTATAAACCTACAAGATTTTCTGCTAGGGACTCGACTCCTGGAGTTGGGTCCCAGCGCGCTGGAATAAACACCTCTTGCGGTTTGCATCAAGTGACGCCTCCTGCGGTTGATTGGGGTTGCCGTCCATCCATGGGACAGAGTTGGGGTTTCCTTTTTGGGGGGCCTTACACTCTTAAGTCCTTAAATTTCATAATTAAACATTATTGGGGTAACATAATTAAACATTATTGGTGTTTTCATAGGTTGGTATATAAAAAGGGTTTAAACTTGCTTTGTGTCATCACTAAACTAAAAACAAGGTCCCTAAGAGTTATGTCCTAACAGGTGCAATTCTATATACAAAGGGTCCCAAAATTTCAACTATGTTTCAATTAGAGTACTATAAATAACAAAATATTTAGTCTTATTAAAATAGAGTAATTTATCTAAATTCAAAAATTTCATAAGAGTTGTTTCAGAATGTGAACAAAAAAAGGGATCAACAAATAGGAAAGACAAAATAAAAGGTTCTGGGTATGGAAATATATTTAGTAAAAGGGAAAAGGTAATGATTCTGGGTAAGAAAGTGCTTTTGTGATGAAATACATGAGGGTCTAAGTAAGTGCTAAGAAAGTCTGTGTAAAGTAAAGGGCAAGTTTCAACAAGTTTCAACTAAGTTGGTTATATGTATGTGAGACAGCTAAAGCTATTAAAGGTTTTTCCTAAGGTGAAGTACTAATGTTCTGATATAAACCAAAGTTTAATCTATATGGTACAATGACAATGGTAAAATGACAAAGATTTCTTAGAAACACTAATTTACTCTTAACTTTGTGTCTATTAAGCTTTATTCTTTAGGACAATTAGTCTTAAAAGTTGGGGTTTATACAATTATGGTTAAACAAGTGTTAAAGTATTGTACTATATTAGAGCCTAAATTTTTCTTTCAAAACTAAATTTGGTTAATATAAAGGTATCAAGGTAAGTGTGAAATTGTCACTCTTTGTATAGTAAATGTGTTCATATTTCCAGATATATATCTTTAAAGCAGAAAATTTATCAAGCTGCTATTCTCCAGAATAAACTTGTCTGTAATGATAATTTTAAACTTAAAGAGTACATTTTATTGGGGATTTATTTCTATCATTTAATGTTCTTATGGGACCTATTATCAATAAGATATATGTAAAATTGATTACTTATTTTATTGAGATAAAAATTTAAGTGTAAATGTATTTCTAAGAGGTAGTGACAGCCTGATTTGTTTAAAGGTTCATACAGTAGAAGGTGAAAGCATTTTGCTACACAAAAGGAAAGTTCAAAGCTCTCTCAGCCTTTCTTTGATTGATTCCTGTTTTGGATATAATGTTAGACTGTGTTAACTAATGTTCATATAGACTCAGGAATCAATATATGTAAACTTCTTAAAATGACATTTAAGAAAGAGTGTAATGTGCAATAGCAAAATTGGGACAACAATGACTGAGATTGGGGTCTCTGACCACATGACTGTAGCATGCCTTGTGCCTGGGAGTGTTCCTGTGTAGGAGCACAAGATGCCTAAGTGCTGTGGCAGTACCCTCTCTGGGGAGGCTCTGTACAGGAGTCCTATCAGCTCTTACATTGATCTCAGGCACACAGCTCTTGGGCAGATAGAAAATGTTTTGCTAGATAACCAGTGTTTCATCAGCTCCTTTCTCTATTTCCTGCCCACCTTACTGTAACTTTGGACAGTGAACTTCTTTGAGAGCTACACAGAGTTCCTAACATTGCACTTTGCAGTTGTGAAAAAAGTTACATAGATGTTCTAGTCTCTGTAACTTTCCTGAAAACAAAGAATAATGTTTACATAGTCTTTAACCTAATAATAAGACATGTATAAAGATTGCTAACATAACTCTTTAGATCTGCCTCTCCATCAGAGAACAGAGCTCCATCTGATCTCAGCTTAATCTTCAAAATCTGTGTTTATGAAACTTTCTTTTCTAATACTCTTTTGCCCCTTACTGAACTTGAAAATTTGGTCATGCTGGTCATGGCAAAAGGGGCAAAAAATAGCTTCAGGATTAGAACATTTTACTTAAGATTTGTGAAGAGCCCTGCCTTATGTGAGATAAAGCTCTGCCTCACCCTGCTGCATTATAGAATGGCTCCAAAGTATGCCAGAAATTAACTCATTTAAAGTTGTGCTCAAAAGTTTGATGTTTGTTGTAAAAATTACTGTGATCTCAAATAGGGTATATAATGTAGAACTCAGCCAAAATTCAAGAGAGCTAATATACAAGCTGAATATGTAGTTTTACTCTTGCTAATTTCATTTTGTAAAACTGTTACATGTTAATGTTTTGCAGAAGAAGCTGCTTGAGGAACACACAACCTAGGTAACTTGTGATAATAAGCCATCACCTTTAGGAGAGATAGTGGTAACTTCCAGTACTAATACAGACTCCAGTTAGATAAAAGGGTAAATAACTCTAAAGTTAAGGACATTGAACTTAAAGCCCAGTACTCTTACTTTATGACTGGTGAGACTGGCTTGCTGGATGATTTAAGATCAAACTTAGAGTTTGGAATTAAATACAGAGGGCAAGATAGACCAATATTTGGAACTTTTGCCCTCAGTCAGCCTGAACCCACGAACCAGAGAACTTCTCTAAGGAGCGTTGCAACTCTGGGTCACACAACCTCCTGATCAAGAAGATTGTTGAGACTAGAGGATGAAAAATCACTCAGTGCATCTTCTGCAAAGGAGGGTCATGGAAAAAGGGAGACATCCCTTGATGCTTCCAAAGGAAGCCACCTCAAGGAGACTCTGCTTAACCAAAGGCACTGGTGGAGCTAAGAAGCCACTCTTATGTTCTCTATGAATGACCCCTGTGGGAACTCAGCTGACTCTTTAACAAGACAGGAACCAGGTCAGTTTGACCAGCTTGATCTTAGACACACAGCAAAACAGTTAAAACCAAACTATAGCCATTCTTGGGCAATTAAAAGAAATAATAGTTAAATGTAACTTAAGATGTACACTTGTACTAGCCCACTAAAATAAAGACTGGAAGCTACAAATGAAAGAAAGGTTCTTAGGCAAATGTGCCTGATAACTATCAAGAGAAGCTGCCAGAGTCAGAAGATTTTAGTCAGTTGAAGGCCTAAAGTCACTGGTAGGCTTAATCTGTGTTTGCTAGTATGATTACCTAGCCCTACGTTACAGAAATATAGAGATCTCTACTAAACACAGGTTTTACAAATAAAGGGATATTTCACAAAAATCAGATGACATTAAGTATCTCAACTATATTTTATGGGGACATCAATGACATTAAAAGTTAAATATTGTGTTTACATTCCTGATATCCTGGACAATGTTAAAGTCCCCAAATAAAGGCCTTGTCCTCTCTGGCCTTTGCTAGGCCTTGTTATGGGAACAACTTCTCAGTTCTTCCACCCCCTGGTGAGGAATTATTGACTTTTATCATCTTTATGATATTCATTGGCATGTTCCAGATGCTGCAACATTTACTTTGTACTAATCTTCTTTCAGTATTCATGTCTTTTTGTTCTCTCATAGAAGCACCCATCCCCAGATGACTTTACAACCTGCTCTTCCCCAGCCAGACTTCTACCTTGGACTCCTCGAATGACTCGATTTTTAATAAAGGGAACTCCAAACTGCTTGCCCCATGCTGCCCCCTTTCAGCTTCAAAGCAACCAGAACAATCAGCGCCCTTTCTTTTCCTTACAGCAGTTAGAAGTTACTAAAGCAAAAGGGGGAGGATGAAGCCAGAATTAAGAACAGGTAGTTAGTGTAGAAATAGGGGACTAGGTCAATTCGATGAAATGAAGGCCATGAAAGCCATCTGCCTCTGGAAGTTGGAGACTGCCCCTGTGAGAATAAAATGTTAAGGATCTCCAAAGCTCATTGATTACCAAACTTACCTGCCTTTAAAGACTGTAAGCAAGGAGGTCTATGTGCAGCCCTGGGAGAAGAATGTTGGTTTAATGCTAATAATTCTGGAGTAGTGAGGGAGTCTATGGCAAATGTCAGAGAAGGGCTAGCAAACAGAAAGAACGGGAAGCTAGTCAGAGCTGGTTTAAATCCTGGTTTAATTTTTCCCCTTGGTTAACTACTCTGGTGTCCGCTGTAGTGGGACCCCTAATATTGTTGCTACTAGCTTTAACTAGAGAACCTTGTATAATCAATAAGTTAATTGCTTTTGTTAAAGATAGAATAAATACAGTGCAGCTAATGGTGCTAAGGGTCCAATATCAGCCCGTGAAGCAGCAAGGGTTAAAACTATAGAGACCCACGATTGGCTCTCTAAATGTTCTTGGAAAGGGGGGGAATGTAAAAATAGAAAGAGCCCACACATGTGTAAATACGAGGCTCTTCCCAAACTGCCCTCAACCCCTCATAAAAGCCGCAAAGAGTTTTCGTCTTTTATCTTATTGGTAAAGGCCAGGTGGCTGACCCAAAAGCAAACTTTGCTGGCACAAAAGCAAACTTAAAGATAACGGCCTCCCTCCTCTCGGAGGTCAGGGTGAACCAGAACTTAAAATAACATGCTTTGTATACAGTTTTATATGTTAGCCAATCAAAAAGAACACTGTAAAACTGCTTGCCTTTCATTATAAAAACCCTGCTAAACAAGGGCTCAGGGCCTCTTAGCATCACCGGTTACCGAGTGCGTGGAGGACCAGGCTCGAGCTTGGTAATAAATGACTCTTTGTGGTTTGCTTTGATCATGTTCTCTGGTGGTCTTGGTGGGGTCTCAAGTCACTGGGCACAACAACAAGGCCTTAGATTTTGTGTTATTTGTATGTCATGCTGTCTGATATCATGTTTGTCTGTATCAAAATTGAGTGCTCCTATAATTAAAATTTAAAAATGGATCCAAACATTTTTAATTCACCTTTTTAAAAATGTTCAATTTAAATTGGGTAAACTAATAGAAGTAAAATGTCTTTAAA
Source organism: Sciurus vulgaris (assembly GCF_902686455.1). Taxonomy (NCBI): domain Eukaryota; kingdom Metazoa; phylum Chordata; class Mammalia; order Rodentia; family Sciuridae; genus Sciurus; species Sciurus vulgaris. The sequence continues at coordinate 40,439 of NW_027632791.1, read as the reverse complement.
ATTAACTCACAATCTCTAAGTGGTCAAACTAATAAAATGTTTATGTTTATAAAATGTCTAATATCAATTTTTCTAGGACTTTTCTTCCACAGGAAAGAGACAGTAAATACTGTTGGTGTACTTGTCTAATATCTTGTTTTTTTTTTTTACACTAAGGTAAGTGAATGAGTTAACACGTATGGGATTACTCAAATGGGTTTTTGTAGAGAAAATTGCTTTGTAAACTAGAATCAAGGTTACTAAGAGTTATGTCCTAACAGGTACAATCCTATATATACAAAGGGTTCCAAAGGTTTCAGTTGTGTTTCAATTAGAGTGCTATGAATAACAAAATATTTAGTCTTATTAAAATGGAGTAATTTATATAAATCAAGAAATTTCTTGGTCTGGGGATATAGATCAGTTGGTAGAGTGCTTGCATTGTTAGCACAAGGCCCTGGGTTCAATCCCCAGCACAGCAAAAAAAAAAAAAAAAGAAATTTCTTAAGAGTTTCGGAATGTGAACCAAAAGGTAACACATAGGAAAGAAAAAATAGGGGGTTCTACATATGGAAATATATTTGGTGAAAAACAAAATGTTTCTGGGTGAGAAAGTGCTTCTGTGATAAATACATGAGGGTCTAAGTAAGTGCTAAGGAAGTCTGTGAAGGGCAAATTTCAACAAGTTTGCATGTAACTAAGTTGGTTGTATGTATGTGACAGTTGGAGTTATTTAAGGTTTTTCCTAAGATGAAATACTAATGTTCTGATATAAACCAAAGTTTAATTTATATGGTAAGATGAGAAGGATTTCTTAGAAATGCTGATTTGCTCCTGGCTTTGTGTCTATTATGTTTTATTCTTTAGAACAATTAGTCTTAAAAATTGGGGTTTGTGCAATATGGTTAAACAACTGTTAGAGTATTGGACTATGTTACAGAGTTTAGACTCTTCTTTAAAAACTAAATTTGGTAAGATAAAAGTGTCAAGGTAATTATGAAATGGTCACTCTTTGTATATTAAATATGTTCATATTTTCCAGGTGTACAAGTTTTTAAAACAGGACATTTATCAAGCTGCTGTTCTACAAATCAAACTTGTCTGTAATGGTAATTATAAAGAGTAAACTTTATTGGGGATTTATTTCTATCATTTAATTGTTCTATTTTAGGACCTGTTATCAATAGGGTATATGTAAAATTTGTTACTTTTACACTGAGAAAATTTTAAGTGTAAATGTATTTCTAAAAGTTAGAGCCTGATTTGTTAAAGGTTAATATTGTGAAACATGAAAACATTTTGCCCCTTTGCCACAAAAAAGGAAATTTAAAAGCTCTCTCAGCATTTCTTTAATTCATGTTTTAGATATAATGTTAAATTGTGTTAACTAATGTTCATATAGACTCAGGAGTCAATATATGTAAACTTCTTAACGTGACATTTAAGAAAGTGTAATGCACAGTAGCAAAAAAAATGGGACAACAGTGATTGAGATTGGGGTCTCTGACCTCATAACTTTGGACAGTGGACTTCCTTGAGAGTTACACAGAGCTCCTAACATTGCACTTTGCAGCTCTACCAACTTAGATCTACAGGCTCAACTTGATTCTTTGGCTGCTGTCATCCTGCAAAATCATCATGGTTTGGATCTGCCGATGTCAAAGGAAGGAAGGCTTTGCCTGTTGCTTGGTGAGAAATGCTGTTTCTACACCAACCACTCTGGCATTGTACAAGATAAAATCAAAAACCTACAAGAAGATCTGAAATATCGTAGGAGCAAGCTCCACTCTAATTTCCTCTGGACTAGGTTATACTGGTGGCTCCCCTACCTCCTCAGGCTTAGGGGAACGCTAATCACTATTATCCTTGTGTTCACCTTTGGGCTTTGCATAATCAATAAGCTTATCCATTTCCTGAAAAGATAGGCTAAGTCTGTGCAGCTCATGGTGGTCTGACAGCATTATACCGCCCTTCATAATGATGATCGGGAGCCTATAGGAACATGGATCACTCCTATTAGGACACTGGGGTCTAAGTGTATCTCCCTTAAGCCCTGCTCCTCCTGAGGGGCCCGCCTGAATTGCTAAAGTAGTAGTCAATGACGGGTAAGATCCTCAGAGGAGGACAACCTAAGACAGGCACACCTTTGAGTAAGGCGAACTCCCAAACTGCTAGAGTAATGTTCCAAGACAGGTAAGACCTTCCCAGGGGCAACATAAGACAGACACACCCTTAATACAAAACAAAAAAGGGGGATATGTAGAACTAATGACACGTTAACTAACTCAGGCTGACTCCTTACTCCCTGGCGAGTGAGCAAGATCAAGGCCTCAAAGGCGGTTTCAATAGTTAATGATGGACCACCATCAGGATTAGTTACAACAGTTCCCTGAACAACATTGGCTCGTGCTAGCCATATACTGCTATGGGACTCTCACCTGCATAAACCCGCTCTGCCTTGCTGACATTCAATGCGGGGGCACCTGGCTCTCCTTGCAGTGCTTGACAGAGTTCCACTCAAGGATGATTACAGAGACTCATCCTAAAAGGACCCCAGATAGAGATCTCAGAGTCTGACTTCAAACTCTGTTGGTCACTTTGGCCTATTCACAGTTCTCTGCCAGAGGTGGTGATCTGTGAGCTCATGATGTCTTTACTTGGTTGAAGTAAATGTTTTTCTCAGAAGGGGAGGTCTCACAGGCATGACTTAATGTTTGTTTCTCTTCTCTGCTGAAAATCTCATTTGGATTCATCTTGGTCAGCAGTGAGAACACAGGCCAATTAATTGCCTCAAGTGCTGTCTGGCTGACCTTTGCATTTGACCTTTGCCAGTTAACTGTGCCCTTCCCCATAAACATCATCTGCAGTGCCCTTGGAGTTTTCCCATGTTTGCTGGATAAGGGGCTGTTTGTGTGGAGTGACTGAGCTTTCTTCCAATTAAACCAGCAACACACCTTGTGAATACTCTGTCATGACTTCTCTGTCACCATAGTTTTACACAGGGTTTTATATAATTACCAACAATTAAAATGTCAGTGTTCATGATTTGCATCACCATTCAAACATGTGGGGTGTGTAGACTGTCCCCATGCACACATAAAGGACTGTGTTTCTGTGGGATGTGTCTCCAGTCCAAGGTGAGTCAGCTAGGAAGAACAGGACCAGAATAGGACCCAGGCCTTCTGAGTATACATCATTACTTGGACCATCATCACTTCTGCTTTATTTGGGATCCTAGAATAGTCATCCCTCCTAGGCTGCCCTGCACCAATTCTTCTGTTTGTTTTATTTTTTTATCAAGCAAACTTTTACACATTCATGAAAGCATGGTGAGATACATTTCCATGTACAGTAGTGATCACTACTACGGGATTGCATGTTTGACAGGTTAAAGGATAAAAGGATAAAGAATAAAAATGCTTCATGTTTTTGCATTTCACTTACTATTGTACCTTTATGTTTAATAGTTTGCTTGAATCAAAGTCCAGATAAATGCCACACACTGTCATTTGTTGAGCAGTATTTTTGTTTATATCTCTCTTTCCCCTTCCTATTTATTTATTTTGGTACAAGGAATTAATTACTGAGCCACATCTGCAGCACATTTTATTTTTTTGAGACAGGGGTCTGCTAATTTGCTAAGGATCTTACTAAGCTTCTAAGGCTCATTTTGTTTTGTTTTGTCTTGATTTTGGTTTTGCTTTTGGTTTTCAAAAATAATGTATTTTTATTAATATTTTAAAGGCAAAAAATGGATGTTATCATCTTTACCATTCTTCTAAAACTACTAATCTTTTTCTGAACTCCTCCTGGAGGATAGTCTCAAGTGTTGGGGACAGAAGTTTTCTTATAGTAATTGATTAAGAGCTAACGTTTGTTGGCAAAAGTTGGTACTATGGTGTGCATAAACAGCTATTTACCTTGTACACAAAATTCTTGGGGCTAAGGCTGACTTTGAAATTGCAGTTAATAAAAAAAAAGAAATTGCAATCTTCCTGTCTTAACCTCCTGAGATTATATGTAAATTTTTAATTTATATTTAATAAAATTATATAAATGCAATGTGTATGTGTGTATAATTTACAGCATACATGTGGTTTTGAGATGTATATTTATACATATATATACCTACATGTAATCCTCTGAAATAATTCCTTCAGGAAGAATCTATTTTCTGGTAGCAGAACTTGAGCCAATAGTTCCACTGGGAAAATTTTTGACCCCCTACTCTAATCCCCGACCACATGTCTTTTGAAAACTCTTTGTGAAATATGGATTTTTGTGTTCATGCAAGTTTGGCCACTGAGAAGTCAAGCACTTTTCTTGTCTGGTCTGTAGTTTTGTGGGGAGTTGGAGCTTGGTGATCAATGATGGAGGTGAGTGTCTTCAAATAATTTGTGCTTTCTTTTTTCAGGTCTGTATTGGCAACAGAGGACTATAAAGTATATATACTCTTTTGAAAAAGGATGAGGTTGCTGACTGACAACTTGATGAAAGAAAAAAAATTACAGCATTGAAGGTAGAACAGAACATAGAAGGTGTTACTTCATGGAAGCCTGAAGACACATTGAACTTTCAACAGTAAGGTGTGTGTGTGTGTGTGTGTGTGTGTGTGTGTGTGTGTGTGTGTGTGTGTGTGTGTATCTGAGTCTGAGAGAGAGAAGCAGACCAACATTTCACTACACTCAAACATTAAGACATGAGACTTAAATACTGTGGGTTTGAACTATGCATTTAGCAAAATCAGATTAAGACAGTCACAAAAGTCTTCCATGGTGAAGATGAGCTTCTTGGAACTAACTTGTGCCATTCAGCAGACATCAGATGCATACCTCTTGTGCATTCAGCTTTGTTTACTTCAGTAGGAATGAAGAGAGTGCAGTTCAGCCTTGGTGTGAGGGCACAGTCATAGACACCATAAAGTGCAGAATATTTTGTATTCTGGGTTAACTTTTGGTGGCAGGCTGCACACACACACACACACACTCCCTTTCTGCCAATCCAGCCAATCTGCCATCCCTGGTGAGCATGCAGCTCACTCAAGCCTACTTTCTTCTAAGTTGTCTTTTGCTGTCCTGTGCTGTCATAGAGCCCTCAATGATTTTTTCTCTTGGGTCTGTCAGTCCTGGTCTCATACTCTCCATCCACATTCTATCCTGTCTTCTGCATTCCACTGTCACCTCTAGTCACTTTCATCTTTTTTTGAACCTTGTGTTTTGGATGATACTGGCCATAGTGTTTGGGCTGAGTTCAGGGGTCCCTAAGCTCTATCCTGAGCCCCATCACTTGGAAAATGTACAAACTCATTTCCTTTCCTTGGTGTGTTTTAATCAGTAAGAGGAAATAGGTGATGATGGCACCTGCCCTGTGGAGGTGATGAGTTGGCATCCTACAATGTGAGGATGCTCAGTGTTTGTGGATGCATGACAACACTGCTTTCTACTATAACTAAGACAGCTAGCACCATTATTGTTTACTAAGAACCCAGCATTCCAGCATTGGTGGGAATAGGTCAGAGGCCTTGGGTTAATGAAGAGTTTGGCATGTGGAAGATTGGAGTTATGTGGGCAGTGACCACCTCTATAGGAGCTTATTGTGCACTGAAGTCTGGTGGATAGTATCCACTAGCATTCATAGGGACCCCACATGAGGGTGAAAGTGGCAAGCTGAAGGACAGAGAGGAAGGTAAACTCTTATTTGTATGAAATATCTGCTGGCAGAAGTCCCTTGTCCTACTTCTCATGAAGTATAAGCCTTTTTTTTTTTTTTCAGTTGGTCACAAGAGATCATTTTTTAATTATTTTTTTTATCATTTAGTAGGGGAAATACACAAAGATAAATAGCTTCAATAGGTGTACTTCATGAGGATAGAAGTGAAATCATAATGCATATCAGTAGCAAATACTGTTATTGCCTTACACAATATAAGGACTTTTGAAACAACAACAACAAAAAATAATCTTTTCAAAGTTTTTCAATTTTTTATGTATTACTTTGGATGTAGATGAACACAATAATTTTATTTATGTGGTGCTGAGAATCAAACCCAGTGCCTCACACATGCTAAGCTAGCTCCTTATCACTGAGCCACAACCCAGTCCTGAAACATTCACTTTTACTTGAAGGGGGGGCATTTTCTTCTTTACACCCAACCCCCATCTGCCTTGAAACCCTGATCAAAAAATCAGACCTAGAATTCAACAAGTCCTAGCACTGAGGCAGGTAGGAATGGTAGTTACATAGCACTACTGAACTCTCCCAATGTCAAAGCGCTAGTTAGATGGTTTAAGATTGTTAGAACCTTCTGATTAAAACCTTTTCTTGACACTAATTAATCTAGAATTCACCTCCCTTCAGCTTCTATCCACTATCATCTCTGCCCTCTGAAGGAAGAATCAATGAATTTCTTTCTTCTATAAAACTTGGGAACTACTTATATCTGCAGGTGAAGAAAATGTTGAAGTACATGTCAAGAGTCAATATAATCTATCATTAAATGTCAAGTGGAAATAGGGCCATGTCACCAATCCTATGAAACACAACCTTTTCTTAAATTTATAGTTCACCAATCAGAACACTGCCTCTCCATTATAAAGGGGATAAAGGCAATTTTACCAGATGTTACATGAATTATGCTGTCAGACACATGGGAAACTCAGTGTCACCATACATGCTCTTCAAAACATTAAATGACACATAGTCACTTCAGTACTCATTCTTGACAGAATACTGTAAATTACAAAATAACTCCAAAAATACAATATCACCTGATGTCAGAAAATTGGTGCCAGTACAAAACCTTAGGCATGACAGAAAGCAAATAACACCAGAAGTAATGCTATTACATACTCAAGAGTACACTAGATAGATTTTCCATATAATCAGTTAACTATAAAAAGAATTCTAAGTAATAAAAAAGAACAAAAAAATTTAAAAGGGAAAGATACATTTTATATTTGATAATGTAGCTAAAATTAAAATAGTCAGTATTAAGATTTCTTCATTTTGTACTAAAACAAAATGTTTCTTTTACTTTCAGCTTGTCACAAAAATAAGCATATGTTGCTACCAAAGCTCCTAAAGAACCAATAAACTTCTAAGTTATACATGAAATAATGAATGAACATTTTCTACTATTAATTACAGTAGTAATAAATTAATTTATTTCCTCTTCATTATGTACCTAAAGTAATTATATAATTTGTATTGATAGAATATACTGATATTTACCACCATACTATCTGAAGTAGCAGTATTCTGGCTTGAATTTTATTGATCATCTTCCACTGGAAATACATCTTCAGTGGTCAAGAATGTGTACCTTAAGGATAACATTACCAAATACCTGCTAGGGAAAGAATCCTGCAGCAGGGAAGAGCAAGAAGAAAATTCACCCTCTGGGCTACTGTCAGTGCCAAATGCAGTATTAAATTTAATGTTTTTTGAATTTTTACACTTGTTTCATTTTATAGCAGAGACCACTGACTCAGTCAAAACTTACATATTTATACTGTAATCAGTGCATTAAAACCAGAGGTTTCAGGGGCTGGGGATAGCTCAGCTGGTAGAGTGCTTGCCTTGCAAGCACAAGGCCCTCAGTTCAATCCCCAGTACCTCCAAAAAAATAAAAATAAAAAGAGGTTTCCAGGAGAAGCTCCCTTCTTTAACATATAAATAAGACAAAACCTATACTCCTAGATTTAATAACTGATTTTCTTTCTTATAGATGAAATCTGGTCCTTTGTCACAATACATAAATATTGGCAAGGAATGGTGCTGACTAAAAAATAAAACACACTTTGAGTGATAATGACTTGGATAAAACATTTAGTGTGCCAAAAATAATTACATAATACACAGTTATAAAGCTGGAAGAGACCTTGAAAGTCATCTTTTTTCCCCATATCATAGATAAAGAAAAAAGTGCTGATGTATAGGGAGCAGGAACTCCCTAAAAGTCACCTGTTAAACTGCTCATCAGTGACATAGCCAGAACTATAGAGCTGGGTTCTCCATACTCCATGCTCTGGTCCTGTTTTCCAATTAAAGAATTAGACACAGTCCCAATATTTATAAGAATCCATGACATTGCTAGAGAGATTAAGGAATGATATCATCATAAGTGCAAAATTATTGATATTTTATATATCAATTAGAGCAGCAAGAACTTTACTTCCTATAAAAAACTATCAACGTGTATATTTCTAAAATATGACTTTTTCTTCCCTTCATATACTTTAGTTTTTAAATTTTTTTGTTACTAAGATAGACTTAAGTACATTCAAAGCCAGGAAAGTCTTTCAAAAATGTCACAACTTTTAACCAATTTTGGGAGAAAAACCCCAATAACTTGGAGTTTCATAATCTTTTAAAGATAGGAGTATCTTTAAAACATGAAGTAATTTTCCCAACCCAGTTTATCCCCTCTGCCAGTCTTTTTTTCAGTCTTAAGAAATTCATTAAAGTATTTGAATGCAATAATTACTTCCCCTCTGAGATTTAAATGCTAGGCAACAAAAAAATCTCTGAAGCTTAACTGCCCAACAACTTGTAAAATAACTCAACTTGTAAGCCATTTGCTAAACAATATTAATTCCCACATTAAAAAATAAGTGGGGGCTTGTGTTGTGACTCAGTGGTAAAGTGCTTGCCTAGCATGTGTGAGGTCCTGGACTTGATCATCAGCACCATAGATTAAGTAGATTAAGTAGTAAGTAATCTAATTAATTGTTGTACCTCTGAGTCTTTGAAAAGACATCTTCACCCATCAACTAAAACTGAATGTGAATTCTTTTTGGAGAGGCAAAATATAAGAATTTTCAAGCTAATATTGAATGTCAATTCAATATTAAATATTAAACTTTTAAACCAAATCAGGAGCCAGAGTGATTTGATTTTAATATATTTTCCCTCTGGGCTCTCTGCACATCTGCAGAAGTAAAAGAAAGAGTTAACTGAACCAGCTTGCCCACACTGTCCTGGTGACACTTGGACTATGAATGTTTTGTCCCAAGTTTTCTCACTAAGCAATTTAGTCCAGTGTAAATTGCCAGGAGTTGCCATGTTTATGCAAAATACACCAAAAACATATTGCTACAGAAAATAACATTCAGAAGCCACTGTCCCTCCCCACTATGCCTCTCCTCTGTGATGGCATCTTATTCACAACTGGTGTGTTTAACTATAAGACTGCTCATAATCCCTTTATGCAGTAATTCTTCCCAACAGATGCCTCAGAATGCTGTCAATGTGCCCAGACCAACCCGTTCAGGCTGGGGTTGGTCTCAGTGTAGACCAAGAGTCTTCTTTACCAACCTGGGGCACATTCTTACTGCACAACACAGGCACATAACAGGACAACACATGTCGTATAAGCACAATTAGGTCTCCTGTTCTCATTGACCTTAAAAATTCATGTTTAAATTTTTTGTACAAAAAATGTTTTCAGTCAATTTGCATTTGCTATATTCCAGTGGCCAATCCTAGTATTAGAAGGTTTCCCTGCCCAAGGTAGAAGGCTGCTGCCATTACTATGTATTGGTGTGGTTGTGTTATAGTTAAGGACTGGACCATCAAATCCATCTACCCTAAGAAAGCACTTTTCTATCTAGGTTATTCTTTCATTCTTATAAGTTTATATGAAATGCCAACAAGGATAGGCTTACATAATCTTCAATAAAATTATTGTTATCTGCTCCTACTCACCGCTGAGTCTATCAGACTGTCATTTGTTTGATCCCAAGCACTGACCACATTGTTATATTATGATGTCTGAGGTTTTCTAACTAAACAAAATATGAGCTCCCCAAAGACAGAAACTTTGCCTCTGTGTTGTCCTACAAGATCCTGAATGAATGAATTATGCATCTGAGGTCTGGGCAGATCTGTCAGATAAAGACAAATTCTTTTTCTTTCAGCTTGGGTACTCCACTTTGAAAATGCTAGAATGCCCATCCCAAATGTCCTTGGAGAAGTTGGAATCAGGTTCAAGGTGAGTTTCTAGTCACAGTCCTGTGTACTGTGCAGTTTTTCCATTGTGATTATTTGTGCCCACTTTGCATTCTGTTTTTGCTTGGTCAATAGGCATGCATGGCTCTCTGTTGGAAAATTGACAATGTGGAGCCTGGAAACTTGCCTTCCTCCCAGAAGACAATCTGTGCTGGGTTGGGAATCTTCTTTATCTGTGAGACTTCCTCTTTTGCCTTGAGTAAGGGATAAAATTCTCCTTCCCAGTGGTTGTAAGAGAAAGTCCAGTGGGTTCCTTCACTAACTGTACCAGGTCTTTAGGTTCAGAAATTGCGGAAAAAAGATGAGATCCAGAGAAATTCAAACTGGAAGGCTTTATTGGAGATTTTGCCTGAGAAGAAAGACTAGAGCTGCATTTCTGACTGAGAGAGTGCCAGACTGTCCTTGGACGAAGGGATCAGTTTTTATTTCTGAGTATTTGTTGTTTTTCTTGTGCCAGACTAGCTCAGACTATTCTCTGGGTTCTGTTCTTAATCTTCCTTCACGCTCCATTGTTCAGTGTAGTTTCTCTTGTGCTGGACTAGCTCATATGCAGGTAAGTAGCGCAGAGTCAAGTCCCAGACTCTGAGAGTTGCATGGAAGCAGGCTTGTGGTGAGAAGCTTGCAAACTTGTTTATTGTGGGAACATCTATACATTTTACAGGTTTTTTGTTCAATCACAATGTGCCCCAGGGGATCAGACCACCAAATTCCTATAATGGGTTCCCTTGTTAACATTGAGTCAATTTGTGGCATTTGTGTACTTTCCTAGGTGGCCGAAGAACCCTCCTCCCTGTAAGTTTTCCTTATACACTTGAGATTTTCACTGCTGCCAGCCAAGAAGTAGGATTTCTCCCAACATGTATTTGTTGCAGGACAGTGTTAGTCTTAGACTTTTATTAGTTTAGGGCATAGTTGCAAAAGGTGTTTATTTTTTTTTTGGACCTTTGCAAACATTAGGGCTTTGAGAATTAATCAGTCATCTTGGAGCCTGGGCTCTGCTAAATTCCTTCTGCTGGCACAGAATCCTGTGCATACATTTTATCCTGTCATGGATGAATTGCTACAGTTATATAAAAAATAGTTGAGTGGAAGAAAAGAAAGCACTTACGTAACAAATGCAGGTGAATAATTGCTTTTAGCCTGATGCAATGATGTCATGACAGATTATTTTATCTAGCTTATCCCTGGAGACTGTATGATAAGGCATTCTGGTTTTGATAAATACTTGGCTTTGTTGTTATTGTTGTGTTGTTTTATTAGAGATTGTACTTGAGGCATTATACCATTGAGCAACATCCCCAGTTCTTGTTATTTTTAAGTCTTTTGCAAAATTACCCAGGCTGGCCTCAAATGTGATCCTCGCACATTAACCTGTTGATTCCCTGGGGTTCCAGGTAGGTGCCACCACACCTAACTAATATACCTTGATTTTTAGGTCAGTAAAATTGAGAAGATAAAAAACACACATATCTTCCTTTTAAGGGTAACAGTGAGTTACAGATGCAGATTAGAAAAAAAGCATATCATACTCTTAATTGCTGGCAGAAAGTTCAATTTTACTTCTTACATTTTACTTTTTTCACATAGGATCCGTGACTGTCTCACTGAGGGGTTGTCATGATCAAGCTGTCAGTAACATAGATTAAATATGCTTGTTTCATTCACAGTGTCAGCATTTATTTATTAATAATAAATTCACATGATGCGACACTTTAATTTCTGTTGGTTTTGCAAACACTCATAGGTCATCATGAGTCACCTAAGGTTACCATGATAGTTCTAAGCAGGAAAAACAGTTCATTTATTTCAGTTTTGATTTCAAATATTGTGACACTCTAATCACACCTCACTTTTCACACAGTGATTATTTATGTCACAGAAAAACTAAGAAATGTTTAGAATGACTGCAGAGTTACAGGGTGTACAGGTCAGGAGCACAGGCAGAGATCTGAGCACAGAGTCACAGTCACCATAGTGGTCAACTGAGTATTTTAAAAAACAATTCTGCAGAGTTTTCAAAGCAGAGAATCCAAATGGGTGGCAGTTTCAGTGTCAGAGTGACAGCTCAAGTGCCAACTTGGAGTGTACTCTGTGTGATCATCACGGGCATGGTGAAATCTGAGGATTGAGATTCAGAACACTGTGGTAATTTTCCTATGCAGGGCTCATGGTGAGTGATTGGGTAATGAGTTCAGGGTGCTGGCCTGTCCATTCTCAGGGGTTTCCTTTTATGGGTGTTAGGTGAGGGGGTTGCATGTGGTGAGGTTGATAAGATTCTGTGTCTGGTGTTCCTGATATGATTTGGAATGTCCACATGTGTTCAGGTACTACTTGATTTATTTTGTAAGTCAATGCATATAAGTTATTTATCCATTGATCTGATGGTTTCAGGCACATGGTGGTGATCTAATGAAACAGGCAAGGTGTGGAATCATTCTATCTTGGCATTTTTACTCAAAATGGAGTAGCTATGGCAAATTACTTTTCTACGAGATGGAGTAATTGAGTTCAGGCACAGCCTGAAAACTGCTGTTCCATACACCATGATATATGTAGAAGTCTCAAAGAAGGTTGTGCCCTGGTGCTCAAAACCTAAGATGCACAATCCAGGGACTTGAGTTCCTGCCCTAATTGTTTATGGAATCATATTTTATGTTTTTATTGGGATGATTCACATAATATAAATTTTAACATTTTAAAATATATTTATGAATGTCTTTAATATATTTACCATGTAGCATAATTATTAATTCTTTTAAGGATGGAACATTTACGACAAAGTCAAGAGATGCAAATGTTCCAGTGCAGAAGGAGGGTACAGAGGACATCAAACAGGACAAGGCACAAACAGACAAAACCTTGGGAGTTCCCAACCCCATGCACATAGTTGTGACAGTTTGGTCTCCTCCCAGATTTATGTACATTTGAGGAAAAGCAGGTAGGCAGGGATCTGCTCAGGCCTGCCCCTGAGAGGTGCTCTGTTGACCTCTCAGGTTGAGGTAGGATTCTTGTGTTTCTAGATGCCTCTGTCACTGTCCTGACTTTACCGCAGCTGCCATTGGAGAAGGCAGTTAGGGGACTGTTTTCCTTTGGCAGAACCTGGGGTATGTGCTTGTTTGAGGGCAACCTCATCACTGCCTCTCCACTCTGGGTTCCTAAATAAGGCTTCTCCCACCACCATTCTGGCTAGTAGAGGTCCTGGAAAAGGGTAGGGACAGGAGTGGGTAAATCACCTCACATTACTAAAGGCACATATGGACTTTCCAGGGCTGGAATTCCCTATGCCTGAATCTTCTTTTCCACAAGATAAGTTAGACAAAGGTCACACATACAGAAAAAATGCAGCAGAACTGTCTAGGGTTTTACACTGTATGTGAAGATGAGGGAGATGCCTTTTTTGATGTCCACTTGCTCTTCAAATCCAGAGCAAAAACTGCACTTGTGAAAGTCAGTGTCTTCATAATTCCCTGAACATTCAGCAATGGGGGCTGGGTAGGGGCAGGACAACAGCAAAGATGGGTAGGGAAAAATGGTGGACCCAATACACAGCCAGGTAGAGCTATATCCGAAGATTTGGTGGCTGGTGGGGTCCCCCAACACCCCATATGCCTTGAGAAGCACATGGATTAATGGGGTAGGGTTTTGCCTAGTCTCCATGTGGCCCCTTGAGTTCACCTCCAGGTAATCCCCAGAAAGCAGAGCAAATTACATAAGACATCCTAAAACTTAACAGCAAACAGAGAGTTCCCCCATCCCATGTCATTTAAATTAATCTTGTTGGCCCATAGAAAACAAGTATGTATATTTGATTTTTCCTATGTACACATGTATAGATTTATTTATGGAGCCCACTTCTCACCTCTATGGTGGGAGGAGCTGGGGATGCTAGAAGAGGTGAAAATAAAGGGCTCAGAGAAAGTGAAAGGAGTGGAGAGGTGGCTGCAAAGAAGGGAAATGATCCCTTTCTCTCATTTGGGAAGCACAGGAGCTCCTTTGACACTCATCCTCTGCCCCCAGCTGGTGGAGGAGTGTGTGTGTAGGCAGTTTGAGTCACCCCAGTTGACAGCTCTGGTGGTCTCCGCTGGCTGTTGAAGGGGGAGTGAGGGAGGTTGGGTGGGCTGCAGGAGTGGGAGTTAGGGGAACTGGGAGAGCCATGAGAAGGAGGGGCAGGGCTGCATAGGGAGGAGAAAGTTGTTGGCAATGTGGCAGAGCTAGGAGCCTTCTTGCTGACTAACTTACATTCTGATGCCCCACTGATGTTGATGCCCTTGGAAGGAGTAGGGACTTTGGGCAGGATGAATTGCTCACAGGCTTTCTGGACATGGTGCTTGAGAGGGAGAGAGCCAATCAGTTGCCAGGGATAGAGGTAGGCAGTGTCCGTGAGGCTGTGGTATTCCTTCAGGTGCTTGTTCTCTTAAAGAACCTCCACCTTGTATTTTCTGGGTACATTCATTTTCTTGCAAATGAACTTGGTGATGTGCATAATAGTCATGGCAGCTGGTCATCAAAGGAAGGACACCCCTGTCTTCTCCTTGTCCCCATCTCCATTCCACAGGGGTCCTTCTTCTTCCTTACATCTTGTAGCAATACATGAAGAGGCTGGTAATCTAATCTTTGCTCAGTTTTGCCTTCTGCTTCAAGACCTTGTCTAGGTCCTCACTGGAGCCATTGGGGACTTTAATGAGGAGGTGAACTGTGTAGAAATCCCATCACCATTTCATCTCACCATTAAAAATTCCAGGGACCAATTTATAGACAATGTCTTGGAGACTTTTTTTCCATCTGATACTAAGCAGCAGTCAGGATTTATGGAATTGTGCATCTCACATGGGGCAGTATTTGTTGGTCTGCAGGTAGCAATGGATGAATGTTTTGCAGAAGGAATGCAAGTACTCCATGATGGTGGTCGCATGAATGTGTGCCCCACACAGAGGGCACACATATGGTTAGGTTTCAGCTCCCTCATTTTGATCCATGTGGTGTCATATAAGAAGTATGATGTGTAGATTGGGACTGGGAGAACTGAGGACCTTCACTATTTAAGGTAGGTTTGGGTGTATTCATGTGGCTGGTTCTCTCTGATGCTCTCAATGTTCACTAGGTACCCAGGTTTGGATTCCTGTAGGTCTCAGGGAGGGGAGGAGATGAAAAGGTGGGAAGGAAGAAGGGCCAAAGCCATGTCACTTGGTGGCCAGGGGTGGGAGAAACCTATGCTAAGGAAAGAGTTTTTGAGAGCAGCTTGGGGTGGTAAGGAGAAAGAGGAAACTAACCCTCAACTCTTAATTCCAGAATATTTTTATCACCTCAGTAAGAAATGTTATATCTTCCAGCCTCTTCTTACCTCCATCCTTTGGTATCTGCTACTTTGTGTTGCATGTGTATGGATTTTCCAGTTCTGAACATTTATGTAAGTCATTATTATATGCAGTATGAAGTCTTTATGACCAGCTTCTTTCACATTGGGATTTTTTCAGGGTTTTTCATTTCACAGTGTGAATCATGACTTTTTTTGACTGAATACTATTTTCTACGAATACACCAAATTTTATTTATCCATTTATTAACTGGTGTGTGTTTACTTGTGTTGTTTCCGCTTTGGGGCTATTGTATGTAAACATGATATGATTATTCATCCTTAAGTTTTAGTGGGTTTTGTGTTTGTGTACAATGTGCTTTTGATTTAATTTTGTATATGTACAGAAATAGAATTTCTGGGTCATATGGTGACTTTGTTTACAATCCATTTTTTTTTAGTCATACCAATCCTAGTGGTTATGGAGTCATTTCTTGTGGTGGATTTATTTTGTATTTTCCTAATGATTAATCATGTTTAGCATCTTTCCCACCAGCAAAGTATATAGGTAACAGGTGCTTTTTGGCCACAGTTATTGTCTTTGAAAAAATATTTTTTCAAATTGTTTGCACATTTTTAATTAGACTACTTATTTTTTCCCTCGTTTCCACATTTTTATTGGTTCATACTCATATGCTCACACAAACTAATAACATAATTTGGGCAATATCACTTCCAATACTTATTTGTAAAGGTTAACTGGAGTCCAGCAATAAGGGTTAAGGGGAGAGCTAATAAAGAGGCAAGTACACAGGATGGTGAAGAGCAAGAAGTGTTTTTTGTTGAAAAGTCAGTCCACTCTTATTATCTATTCCAAGGTCTTATCAACGTATATTAAGTTACATAGCACAATTAGATTAGCAACTGAGCAGATTACAGAAATTACTTGCTTCTCAGAGCCCACTAATACCAAAGGTTTTGTAATAAGATAATGTCTCCAGGCCTCAAGGACAGAGGTGTTGCAGAGCCTTTCTAAATCATTCAGAGTTTCTTTTGTCTTAAGGAGTTTGCTCAATTCAAAAGACTTTTGCTCCTCTGTACATTGACTGACCTGAAATCCCTACAATTCCCTTTTTTGCTGTGTATGGCCTTTTCAATAGACATGATTGTTCTTCTGTTTAAAAAAGGTGGAGGGATAAAGCAAGGCAAACATTGGCAAACACAAGCACAGCATAATAAGGCAAGTATCAGTAAAAATCCTCCAGTGAAAAGCTGTTTGATCCATGTGAGATTTGGCAGCCATGGGGTTAACCAATCTAATAAATCTCAACCACCATCATCTTGTAACTTTCTTTACTATCTCTTTAAGATAATCCAATTCCCTTTGAGTGGGTTTACTATTATCAGCTAAATTGAAAACACTTATCATTAAAATCTTGGCATCCTATATGATGTAACAGCAAATAATCCATAGCAGCCCTATTATCAAGAATAGCTTGAGGATACAAACTCTAGAAGAATTACCAATTTCAGCTAAATATGAAGGCACCCCCAACAAGGATAAAATAACAGAGAAATAACACAATAATAGCTTATTTGTAGAATTTTGGGTAAGTTTGGCAAACAGCAACAACCAAGTTTTCCAGGGTATATTCTAAACACATTTAGATGAGAAGATGTTGAGTAGATGTTGTTAAATTCTTTATATCCCCCCAAGTCACTAGATATTCAAAGAAGAGGGTCTCTTGAACATCTTTTTCTTATTGGAGGTTCCTTCTTTGATTCAGGGTCCTCTTCATCCAAGGTCAAATAAAACTTGGGAATTGGATTGTGATGTTTTCACTTTAAAAAGCACATTTTAAGTGTTTGATGTGTACATTCAACTAAGGTCTGTCCAGTAAGATTGTGAGGAATTCTATGGGTTACAACTATATTCCATTGTATTACAAAACTGAGCAAAGGCACTAGAAGTATAAGCAGATGCATTTTCAGGTTTTAAATGATGAGGTTTACCCATGGTAGCAATGCAAAGGAGCACATGAGAGATGCAGTCTGAGACCTTCTTTGAACAATGTGCATTGGTCCATATAAGGCCTGAGGAGATATCCATGGTAACATGTGAAAAAGATTAGGGGTGGAAAGAATAAAAATGAGTTACATTCATCTGCCAAAGAGCATTAGAATGTAAACCTCAAGGGTTTACGGTTTTCCAAGCAGGGGAACAGAGTGTGCAATGAGAGCAATTATTAACAATAAAATAGGCCACTTGAGAGGAAATAAAAAAGATCTTTATTTATGAGTGAGTATTTTGATGAAAAAAATTGTGTGATTTTATAGCATCTGAAAAGAGGATAAAGTAATTTTATAGAAGCATCAACATGAGCATTTTCTTCAGTGAATGGTCCAGGAATCTTGGTGTGGCTACATATGTGAGCAAGAAATATGGAACCGAATAATCCTGTAAAAGAGATTGAAGAGTGACAAACAGGGATAACAAATTAGAGTCCAAATGAGGTAACAAAATATCAGGAAATATGAGGCATCACTTTGACCATACACTGAGAATCTGTAATGATGTTTAAGGCAATGGGAAACATATGAAGAGCCAAAATAATTGCAGCTAATTCTGCTTACTGAGGAGAAGCTTGAGGCAATGTGTAATAATCAGTCCATTTTTTATTAGTGAATGTAGATACCACACCCCATTGTTTTCCTCTGTCTGTGTAGACAGTAATCCCACTGGAAAATGGAATGGAGAAGATTATAGAAAAAGGAGCATGAGAGACTTGACCCAAGAAGGAAAGACATTCATCTGGAGGTGTATGTAAAGCAAGGGAAGCTAAAAAAAAAAAAAAAAAATCAGTTAAGACAGCTCGATAAGATGAAGAAAATTGCAAATAGTGTAAATGTAAAGTCTTTCCATAAATAAGATAAAGTACATAAATAACCATTATTATAAGACATAAAATACAATTGTGATCATCTGAGAACAAGTGAACATACATGTCAGCATAAGGGAGAAGATTTTTTCCAGAAAATTGAGGAGAATATAACCATTCTATTATATATATGTGTTTTGATTATAACTGGCAACAACTGCAGCAAAGGCATAAGGCTTTCCTGTAAGATTATTAGAGATAAAGGATCATTGAGTGGTGGGAGCCTGTCTATAAGAACTGTAGATAATTTCTCACTAGCACAGTGAAGAGCTGGAGTCAGTGCAGCATTAAGTGGAAAAAACTGGTGGGATTATGTTGTTTTTTTAACAACTGAGAAAAGGGCAACAACATATCAGTAGTTAAAGAAATGTATCATCAAGCCCAAATTAAATGTCTAAAAATTGTTGTAAATGAACTAAGGAAAATTTGGAAGGAAGAGTCAGTTTTGGAGTATGAGGAATGGAAAAATGTTGGAGTATCTTATGTCATAAATAGTTAATAGGGAGTTGTTGAATTTTTTCTAAGGCCAGATTGTAATAGAATGTTATAATTTAATTAAAGTATCTTTAAGTATTGACCCAGCAATCAAAATATCATCTATATAATGATAAACAAGAATATGTAGAAATAATTTTCAGAATGGCTGAAGAGCCTTATTTACTAAACATGAGGCTGTTTAACATACAGTGAGGAAGAACTTTCCACTTTTATCTATCAGCAGGCTTATGATGATTGGAAACAGGAACTGTGAAGGCAGTTTTTTCTCAATCATAAGGAAAGAGAGTAATAGTAAAAATACAGTTTTTTAGGTGTATTATACATAAGAAAAGATCCTGAGGAATTATATTAGGGTTAGCCAATCCACATTGAAGTGGACCATAGGCTGTATACATTTATCAATTTCTTTTAAATCTTTTAATACTTTCCATTTTCCTTATGGTTTCTTTATGATAAAAATGGGTGTGTTCCATGGGCAGGTTAAAGGTTCAATATGTCCCAACTGTAAGTATTCTTGAATGAGGGCCTCTGCAGCTGCCACCTTCTCCCTAGACAATGGCCATTGTTCTACCCAGACATGAGTGGTACCCTTCCATGTTAATGGTAAGGAGGTCAATTCCACTGAGGCCCCTATAAAAAAGAGCAGCAACTCCATAGATATTTGTAATTTGTGTAAGATTTCTCTGCCCCAAATAAGGAAGGGAATTGCCATAATGTATGGTTGAATGAGTAATAACTTGCTGTGTGTTGGAAGGGGTGGAGCATTGCAACAATAGAGAGTTTTTAGACACCTATTCATTATTTCCTCCAATGCCCCAAACTGGGTGTCCACTTTGAGACAGTTATCTGTAACATCAGCACTGGTGTCCAAGAACCCTGTGATTGACTGTTCATTTAAACAAAAGGTTAAATTTGGTCTATTTTCAGTAATAGGTAACAATGCTCCAATAATAGTGGAACCAAGTCCTCCATTCCCTCTTTCATTTAGGGGTTGTTCAGCAGTAATATAAAGAGTGGCAATTAATTGAGCTACTGAGGATCCTTTGGGTAGTTTTAAGGACATGTGAGACCAAAATTCAATGCATATTACACCAGTATAATCAAAATTAATCACTCCAGGAATTATAAATTTTCCTTCTTTAGAACTGTGAGAGCGGGGCGAAACAGAATTTGAGTAGCAATTTTACAAACTTCCCAAGGGGGTTGTATTTGAGCATCCTCAGTAGTAATCAAATCTCTTTTTGTGTTCCCTCTAGTGTCATGAAAGGATTGGTGAAAGGAGCTTCTGTTTGAATTGGAAATTTCTGTGAAGGAGATATCTGCATCTGCAGATGAAAAACCTTCCTCCTTCTTTGGCCCTGGGTCAGGAGTTCACCTGTAATTGTGTTTCCCAACATGACTCTTTTAGATTTGCATTGATTAGCTCAATGAAATCCTTATGACAGATTGGATATTTCTGATTGGTCCATTTTTGTGACCCTGTTTTTTATTTTACAGTCCTTTTGAAGACAGCCAGGTTTTTGAAAATTGTAACAAAGTTTATCAGGGGTTTTAGAGCAGCAGCCAGTAAAGCCACTTTAGGAGTTTCTGTTCCAACATCTTGACTTGCCTTCATTAAATTAGAAAGTGTAGTATCCATTTTATGGTAGATTTCATTACTTCCTTACAATCTTGATTGGTATTTTCATAAGCTAGTTGTTTGGTCAGAATATTGACAGCCTCCAAATTGTCTACTTGTCTTTCAATAGGTTTACTCAGTCAGTTAACAAAATTAATAAAAGTCTCCCCCAAGGCTTGTTGAATTACAGCAAAGGACTTGGAAGAATTCTGAGTGTCTGAGATCCCCCTCCATACTTTACAAACTAAGATTCTTATCTGGGCATTGGTGACTGCAGGCAACTGAGCTTGCTCTTGTGTTGTAATGTCCCTTTTCACCCCAGGCCAAACAATTCATTATAATCAACATTTCCTAGAGCATTATTCTCAGCTTGAACACAGGCTAAATCATAGTATTCTTGTAAAAACACTATTTTGACCAGGAGAAGTAACCATCTTCAGCAATGCTTTCTAACCACTGGAACCAAGGCATAACCCATTCCCAGTCCCTCTATCATATTGAGTGAAATTATTATTAATTCCACTCTCCAACACCATTCTTCTTAATTTCTTAAACACGGCCAAAGGGAATTGTTCATATTCTGACTGATTAGCATTATTTAATCTAATGAGGCAGACAGACAAGGTAGAAATTTCTCCCTCTGCAGTTGATTGCCTGAGATATTCAGATAATTGAGACTGGACTGAGAGAGGGATAGGAGGGGGAGAAGTAGAAATGTAAGGAGATGACTGAGAAAAAACTTCTGTTTTAGAGACTACCAAAGAAGTTAGTGGTTCTGTCAAGACTATTTTTGAGATAGGATCTCGACACAAATAGTAAGCATGTAACAGAGGTATAGGAGCCCTCAACTCCTCATGTAATTTTTTTACTTATGTCTTTCCAATCTTGGGGTCATAAGGACTCACTCTTTCAATACCATGGATAGCAAGAATCTATTTCAGACAGCAAAGCAGCAAGATCAGCATTACTCACAGTATGTTTACCCTTACAAAGCAAATAAGACAGTTCAGCCCAATATCAATGTTAAGTGTCAGATGGAATTCCCCATAGCCTACCAGTGGAATCAGTACCAGCCAATGAGTGATGCACATCAAAGCCTGTTCAAGGCAGTAAGGCAACCCCTTCTCCCATCAACACATCCATAGGGTACCTGTGCAGTGCCCCAGCTGTTAAAGTTAATTGGGGCCCATTTATAAGGGTTAAGGGAAAAACTAATAAAGAGGCAAGCTCACAGGATGGCGAAGAGCAAGAAGTGGTTGTTGTGGAAAAGTTAGTTCAGTATTATTACCTATTCCAGGGTCACATCATGTTACCTAGGTTACATAGTACAGTTATCTTTGTGCATGTGCAGATCACATAACTTGCTTGCTTCTCAGAGTCCAGTAGTAACAAAGGTTCTTATAATAAGATAATGTTGCCAGGCCTCAAGGACAAAGGAGTTGCAGAGTATCTATAAGTCATTCAAACACAGCAAGTTTTGTCCTAAAGAGTTTGCTCAATTTGAAGGACTTTTGCTCTCTGAACATTGACTGACCTGAAATCCTACACTTCTCTCTCTCCCTCCTTACCTCCCATCTCCTGATCCCTTTCCTCTACTAATCTCCCTTTGATGATCATTAGATCACCTCTATTTCTTCTCTATCTTCCACATTTGAGGGAAAATATGCCACCCTTAATCTTCTTAGTCTGGCTTATTTTGCTTAACATGGTCTTAGATTCCATCCATTTTCCTGCAAATGACATAATTTCATTCTTATTTATGTCTGGATAAAACTCCATTGTGTATATATAAATCACATTTTCTTTATCCATTCATCTGTTGATGGTTATCTAGTCCCATTCCATAATTTGGCTACTATAAATTGAGCTGCTAGAAACATGAGTATGCATGTATTCAGTATAGTATAACTTTAATTCTCTAGGATAAATACTGAGGAATGGTGTAGCTGGGTAATTTAGTGGTTACTTATATTTTTGGTGTAAAATGTTTTTTTAATTCTTTATATACTCTAGATATTCATCATCTTCAGAAGACTAGCTAGCAGAGAATTTTTCCCATTCTTCATTTTTTCTTCACAATTTTAATTGCTTCCTTTACTGTAAATTTTTTTTTTTAATTTGATGCAATCCAATGTATTAACTATTTGGTATTATTTCCTGGCCTGAGTTGCTTAATTTCTGGTGAGATTTCTAGGTCTTTGGTCTATTTTGAGTTGATTTTTGTACAGGGTGAGAGATAAGGGTCTTGATTCATCCTTCTACATATAAATAATTAGCTTTGACAACACCATTTGTTAAAAAGACTATTTTCTCTAACAAATGTTTTTGTCACTTTTTTGAAGGACTGACTAACTATAGATGTGTAAAGTTGTCTCTTTGTCTTCTGGGTTCTACCATTGGTCTATGTGTTTGGTTTTATGTCACTATCATGCAGTTTTTGTTACCCCTGTAGTGTTATTTGAAGTTAGGTTTGGTGATACCTCCAGTATTTGGTTTTTGGCCTTTGAATTACTTCTAGTATTATGGACTTTTTATTCTTCAAATAAATTTAGTTCTGTGAAGAATATCACTGGTATTTTGATTGGGATTGCATTGAATCTGTATATTGCTTTTGTATATCTGGCCATTTTAACAATATTAACTCCATCTATCCATGAGCATGCAAGGTTTTCCTGTCTTATGAGGTTTTCTTCTTGAGTGTCTATAGTTTTTATTGTAGAGGTCTTTCACCTCTGGGGTTAAATTTATTTATCTAGGGTTTATTTTTAAACTATTATGAATAAAATTGTTTCTGATTTCTCAGATTAATTTTTAGTGTATGGGAAAGCCATTAATTTTTTTAGGTCAATTTTATAAACTGCTCATTTTCTGGATTTATTAGCTCTAGCATTTGCTTCATGAAGTTTTATGGATCTTCTAGGTAAAGAATCATATTGTCTGCAGTGATAATTTGACTTCTTTCTTTTATTTCCTTCTCTTGCCCTTCAATTGCTCTGGTGAATTTTCTAGAGAGAATTTTCTAGAAATTTCTAGAGAGAAAAAAGGCAGGAAAAATTAATTCCCCAGCCTGGTTAAAGAGGCTATTTTCATCCCATGTCCTGAGTCACAGAAAATCTGAAAGTTGGGAGTGAGGCAATGAGACCCTCAGCTTTTCCTCAGGCCTTCTGGGAGAGGAATGGAAGGTGGGTTTGTGATCCTATTTCTAGCAGTGGTGTTTGACTCAGACACTGGTGTGACTGAACCAAGTCTTTCTCTTTTCCCTGATCAGTTGTGGATTTTTAACTAATGAAAACTGAGTATCCCTTTGGGATAAAAATGAGCTTTGTTACAATATCTGAATGTAACATCACCTTTCAAATATTTCTTAATTATCGTTCAGCTGGTGATTTTTCTACCATTTTTTTTTTTTTTTTTTTTTTTTTTGTGCTCGGGATTGAACCCAGGGCCTTGTGCTTGCAAGGCAAGCACTCTACCAACTGAACTATCTCCCCAGCCCCAATGTTTCTACCATTTCTAAGTGAAAAAGTTTACTCACATTCTCTAAGAAAGAGTAATATGTTAAAATATAGCAATAAATTCCAGTTTTTAAGGTGTTTGAACGTCTTTTTTCTGACTTTCCTATTAATAAAACATCTATGTTCAGTGACTCTTATTTTATCTTCTATATCCTTTGGTGGTTTTCCAAACCAGATATCAAAATATTCATAAAAGACCATGCATTCTCATTATTAAAGAAATCACTGGTTCCCAGGATAAGGCTCTTTGGTTTCAGAATTTCAAAACTCGCTTCAGTCAACTGATGTTAGTATGCAAAAGAAGTGGTTTATTGAAATGTGCACTTGGGGGTGATGCTTCCTCTGAAAATAGAACTAGATCAGAAACATTGTGATATTTTTGGGCCATTGTACATCAGCAGAACTGGCTGAAAATGCAGTCATGTGTGATGTGTGCTTATGCCTTCTGAAATCATTTCTGTACCATTATCTTGAAATAAGCTGTCAGGGCTCCAGTAAGACTCCACCTGGTCACAACAGGGCAGAGCAGGGCAAGATGGAAGGAGGATGATAGCTTGTAAAATATATGGTAAATGAAGGAAAATGATAAAGGCCTGGGAAAAGTGGGAGACCAGAAAAGCTTGTTGAGGGTGTGAGTATATCTGACCACCAGTAAAGCAAATTTCAAGGGACTTTTAGGCTTCCATCCAAAATTGAAGGGAGGAGTTATTGATAGGCCTTGAGGAACAAGCCCTGTGAAGAACGTCATGGTCAAACATGGCCACTATGAAGCTATCACCAGACTCACCTGAGGATGCTGAGTCTTTCAATCATAGCTAAAGCAGTAGGGATACAAATGAGGTTCAAGGTTAATGCAAACAATACTAGCACCATGTTGACTCGTATACTTTGTCAACTTGGTCACACTGTCCCTCCATTGTTCTTGGGGAGCTGTACATTAGGAATATTCTTTTCCATAACCCTTCAATGAGGAAGAACAAAAAGGGGAATCTTGGGTTGACAAAATGTCACACAAAAGAGAGACACAAACTGGGTGTTGGTGGGGCACCTGGAATTACATTTACTCTATTTGGGACACCACCAGGCCCTCAGCCAGGAGGATCACAAGTTACAGACCAGACTGGGGGATAAAGTGAGAGACCCTGTCCCAAGAGAAAATGATAAGCCCTCCCTGCTTGGTGGTGTGTGGGTGTCATTGCAGTAGCTTGAGCAGCTGAGGCTCAAGGAGGATTGTGAGTTCAGAGTCACTCTCAGCCACTAAGTGAGGGCCTGCCTGAGAATAAAAGGAAACAGTGGCTCTGGATGTGGCTCCATGGTTAAGCACCCCTGGGTTCCATCACCCTGGTGCCAATGAATGAATGAATGAATGAATGAATGAATGAATAAATAAATAAATAAATGTGTGGATGCAGCTCAGGGATAGATCACACCCAGGTTCCATCCCCAGTATTGAAAAACAATGTTTGTTTATGTATGTATGTATGTATGTATTTGTGTGTTTATATATCAAATACTATTATACATATATATATATATATATGCATGTGTGTATATGTGTGTGTATGCTTTTTTCTTTTTATGTATTTACATTTATATGTGAGAGAAGTCATTCAGTCACCCACAGAATGTACCAAAGTCCCTGATAGTCAAAGGTCGAAAGTCACCTTTGCTGCAGAGATACACACAAGCTACACTTCTCTCCTGCCAGCCCGTCTAAATGAGAGAGGCAGAAGACAAATAGATGTAGACTTTTGACATGTGCCTGACCAGATTCCATGGATGGGCCAGTAGTTGTCACTTGTTCCTGCTCAGTCAGGGTCTGAGGTTCCTTCAGTGACAGTGGCCTCTTAGAGGAGCAGAGTGCTTTTTCACATTTCTTGGTCACCCACACCCCTTTCCTTTCCTTTTCTGTGTTTGGGGACAAAACTCAGGAACTCACATGTGCTTGCTGATCCCTCCACCACACCCCACACTCACCCCCATCCCCAAACACTGCAGTGAAGCCTTAGCTTTATATTGACTGTCCCCTGGACTGCCTCTGAAATGTCCCTCATTTGTATCTTTGAAATGAAATGTAATTGAACTGTTTAAGTTTTATGCATCCTAGGCCTCTGGCCTAACTCCTGGTTACTGTACAAAGACTCTTCTGCTCTGCCCCCTCCCCACCAAAAAAAGTGAAAAAACCTAGCAGACAAAGTCATGGTGAAAAGCAGGAAAGGAAACTGTAAGGGATTTGGCCATATTGAGAAGGAAGAGCAAGCTCAGGCATCTTGGCATGGTGTTCCTGTGTTGCTGGTGGTGGTAACTTCAGGTTTGAGTTGAGCGAGGATTGAGGCTCTGGCATTTTCAGATTGAGTGGATGCAGATGATGGTCATCTGATGGATTTTCCTGGATTGTCATCTGTATTGGATGTTTCCATAAACTTTATGAGTCTCCTGTCTGATAATGGGCGCTGGCAGGGAGGGTATCAGGCCCCATACCACCTCTCTTCATGAGAGTGAGTGGCAGGTGAGTGGGTGTCATTAATGATTCCTGAAACCTACGAGAAGACAGAGCTAGCTGAATGGGGGATTGGCTGCCATCCAGGTGCTCTGCTGCTGGCCTGCCCTCCCTCCCTCCCTCCCTGCCATGCCCAGGGTAGGACACTGGCATTTGCAGAATTTTCTGCTCTATCTGGGGATGCACACTAGGATATGTCTGAACCGAGTAGTGAGTCAGATCAGGGGAAAAAGTTGGCCTGACTGTGTAGTTGGGGTGCATTCTCTTGGATCTCCATCCCCTATTCACAGGCAGAAGAGTGGAGAGGTTACAAGGTGAAGTGGTAGGAAGCCCACCCAGGAAGGACAAGCAGGCCTGGAATGTGTAGTCTCACTGCTCCTGAGTTCTGGCCACAAGTACATATACATCTTTGACATGCTCCTGGGAGGCGGTGGTGGGTGATGTCCCTCTGTTCCACGAGTGAGGAGACTAAGGCGCTAGATGTGGACTCTGATCCTCGATGTATGTCTGATGAGTGGTTTCAGGGGAAGGAGGTTGATTTTTGGTGAATTGTTGCAGAGGAAACCCCATGTCCTGTAGCTATTCCTGCATTGTCCCCCACCATCCTCTGACTTATAACTTGGGTCTTTCAGAAGACACAGCCTCCTTACATCCTTGTTACATATATAGACACCTTAAACGGCCTAAGGATAGGGTTCCATATATATATATTTTTTCTTTTCCCCCCTCTCTTTCCTTTTCAGTTTGTTTTACGAATGTTCCTTGACTTCAGATGCACTGCAACTCGTGAGGGCACCTTCTTCACTTAAGTGTCTTTGCCTCATGAGTTCAGCGAGAACACCCTGGCTCTGACCTGACCTGACTTTGCACTTGGTACTCTGAGGGTGAAGAGTGAGGCAGGTTTGGTAATGTCAGCATTTGGGGTGAGTGGTGCTGCAAGGGTGTGAACCCAAGGTGTTCTACTGGTGAGCCCTATCCATAACCCCTTTTATTTTTGGAGGCAGGAACTCCCTAAGTGGTGGAGGCTGGTCCCAAAGGAAATCACAAGTGATCCTCTGCTCTGGGACCACACTCCCTCCCTGAGTGTTTTGAGGTGGCTTGTTCTGAAGTCCCTCCGTGGTGGTGAGCACCATGTCAGGAGACAAGGCTCCTTGGGAAAGAAAGGGGAGTTAGTTATATGTGTTTTGGTGACTCCCAGCAGATTCTGCTGCCTGCCTGGTTCGGATGAGGGAGAGGGCTTTTCTGGGAGACTTCCTGGGGTGTGACTGCCTTACAGCTGTTTGTTCCCCTGCTTGACCTGTGGGTCCTGCCTGGGTTCCTGGGCCCAGCCCTCTCTGAGTCCCACAGGGGACCCCCCACACCTAGTTCTGCCCTTCCCTCTCCAGTCCCTGCGTCTAAATGGGGAGGTCCAGAGGAGTGGTCCGAGGGGACTCGGGGCCAGGCCGATTGCCTGTGTGTTTGGTAGAACTTCCTCCCCCCACGCCCACCCCCCCCACCCTCTTCCTCGAGTGAGGGATCCCATTCTATTCTCCATCCTGCAGCCTCACCTAGCAGATTCTGTTTCTGAAGAAGGTTAGTAGAGCCTGCGATGGGAACCAACTAAAGAGTTAACTCTTGAGAGACCTTTGTGGGCGGTGGCAACAGCAGCAGCTGTGGCAGCAAGAGTCAACTCTTGGGAGACCTGTGTATGGGGCAAGAGACCATTCTCCCGAGGAGGCCTGGGTGGGTGGTGGCGCTGGCGCTGCTTGGGGAGAGGGGGGAGGAGGGACATGGCTAGTGGCTGTTAGGCGGGTTGGTGGGAGTGTGGAGTGGGGGCAGCCTCTCTTCCTTCCTTCCCCCTCTGTCCTTCCCTGTTCTTGAAATCACCATCCTGCAAAGTAACCTAAACCAAGCTGGAGCTTCCTGCCCACTCCTGTGGCACCGCCCCACCCCACTGCACCCCTGTCTGCCCCTCTGCCTCCTTTTTTGTTTTTGTTTTGGCGCCACAGTGGGTTGAGCCCGGTGTCTCTTGCCAGCCTGCTGGCTGCACTGGCTGCGAGGTGTCCCCTGTCAAATTACACACTTGTTGGTTCCCAGTGAAAATAGAGCAGTGGCCTCAGGAAGCAGTGAGGTCCCGGGCCTCTCTCCCCGCACCTTCTGGGAGAGCCTTTGCTCTGCTCAGCTGATTTTCTTACTGGCTCTGAACTGCTTACCCTGCAGGCACCTGCAAGGCTCTTGCCCTAAAAGGCCTTGAAACTTCCTCAAAGGTGGGAGTAGCCATGATTCACTTATGCGTGAGCCCACAGCCCATTTGGAGGGATGGCCCTAGGAGTGGGGGATTAGGCCCATTGATATGTGTCCCATGATCCACAAACTCTGACTAGTTTATACCATCCAAAGCATGGACGGATTATGTAAGTCAGCAGCTACATTGATTTATTTTCCCCCCTTGGTGATAATGGGGATGGAACCCCAGGGTCACTGAACTAGTGAGCCACATCCCCATCCTTTTCAATGTATGTGTGTGTGTGTGTGAGAGTGTGTCTATATTTATACATACGTAGATTTAAGGTTAGTTAGGGTTAATTAGTGATCTTGGGGAATGGATTACAAATGAAAGGACAAGACCTTAATAGGGGCCTCCGATCTGGAAAATATCAAGCTGGGTCACCGGGTTGCGGTGGTGGGTGGAAGCCTGACAAACCAAACAAATGACCCAGACCAATGAATAAAAAGCAAACATGGATTTAGTTTTTGTACTTTGGGCTGCTTTGGATTGGGGAGTGGGTGTGTTTTCCGAGTGGCATGTGTACTGAAGCGTGTTTTCCAGGGTGAGTTAAGTGAGAGCATCCTATTCCTGGTGGGCAGCACCTGTTGCTTTTTGAGGGTGGAGAGTGATTGAGGCACATGTCACATCCTGCTCCTCTGGAGTCACCTAGTGGATTTTGAGATAGGGAGAGAAGATGAGAGGGAGATGGTGCACATGGCAGCATCATCAGTGGTGAGGGGGTACCCAGCGGGAGAGGGAGGAGAGAGGGAGAAAAATTGTGTGTAGGGGGGGGTAGTGGTGGTGGGTGAACTTGATAGGAATGGCTTGTGGTTGAGGGCAACCACCTCCTCTGGAGGGAAGTGGCCTGTAGCCTCCCTCCCTCCCTTCACAAGGAATCTCTGACCTGCTCTGTGGATTTCCGTCTTGGATGCTTTCATCAACGGGAATAATTGGAATGAAATGAAGTGAAATGAAATAATATTATGACACCATCCCCAGAAGTTATAATCAATATATCTAATTGCTCTCGATGGAGATTCAAACTTGTATAACTACTAAGGCTGTACGTGAGAGTTTATTTAAGTCATTTTGGATGATAAAGGCTTTTGCTGTGGAAGTGCATAGATTGTTTACTGTCTCTGTAGTTTGAATGCTTTGAGTGAGCAAGATGGTGGCAGTAGATGTGGTGGCTAGAGCAGTTACCAGGGAATTCATTCCTGTGATAATGAGGTCTGGTGACCAAGGCCTGATTTACCTGACAATTAGCTTCACTGCTTGCTTTTAGTGCTGCATATAGGAACACTACAATTATCATTCCTGGAATAAGGCCCCCACTGGGTGAGTGTTCATTATAGTACCTTGCTCAACTATGCCTTTAAGATCACCCCAGGTTACTTTACATGAGACTTGTTTTTTCTGTTGAGTCCTGTACCTCAGGGACTCTCTTCCTATGATAGTTCTTTCATCTTCTTTGTTGGTGGTTTGAGGTTTGAGGGTTTGAAATTTCTAGTAGGTACACAGATAGGTTGAAGTTCATTCTCTGGGATGACACAAGCAAACCTTTGATCCATTGTTAGAGGGGTCGTGCAACTTTACAAATGTTGATTGGGGGTCCTTCCATAAAACCAAAGGCAAATAATAGGGCCTCACAAGGGGAGCCCAATGCTTATGGGCTACTGTTTCTTTTAAAATTTTTGATGTGGTAAGAAATTTTAAAACAAATAAAGCACAATGTATGGCATCAGGTGGGGAGCTAGTATAGCTTTACCCACTCTGTTTTTGAAGCATTGTTTTAAATTCTTTATGAAGGTGCTCAACTATAAGGTAACCCAGTCACATGATTTATTGCCAAAATGAGCAAAATTCTTTAAAGGTGTTGTTCATATAGACTAGGTCATTGTCTCTGGATCATGTGACTTCCACGATCCCAAAACAACTAAGAAAATGAAAGATAACCCTTTTTGTGGTTTCTCCAGAGGAAGGCATAGCTACAACAAACCCTAAATAGGAATTTAAGGTTACATGTATATTTTTAAGCTTGCCAAAAGGAGAATAATGGGTGACATTTGCCAAAGAGCATTGGATTTTCAGCCCAGGAAGGTTTTACTCCTGAGGGATGTAGGAGTCCAATGAGAAGAAATAAAGCACACTTTTTACAATCCTTAGCTAATTGCTTACAAGCTTCCTTAAAAAATGACAGGGAACAGCCTACAGAGGCTTTAGGTGGATTAGTGGAAATGTGTATGCAACCAGCAGACTTTGTCAGTTATTGTCATGGCCTTTATGGGCCAAGTAAGTTGATTCACTGTTTTAGTGAGATCCACTAATGGTCCTGGT
Source organism: Sciurus vulgaris (assembly GCF_902686455.1). Taxonomy (NCBI): domain Eukaryota; kingdom Metazoa; phylum Chordata; class Mammalia; order Rodentia; family Sciuridae; genus Sciurus; species Sciurus vulgaris. The sequence continues at coordinate 9,504 of NW_027632791.1, read as the reverse complement.
AAATGAGAATGTGCCCTGATTGATAAGTTGGACAAAAAGAGGGCATCTTCTTGCTTCTGACATAGTGTGGATACTAGATATCAAAACATCTAGTGGTTTGCTTAGATCTAGGTTGCAATAAGAATAGGCAAACTGGGGAATTAACTGGGCATAATATTGGCTATCTGAAAACAGGTTAATGGGTTGTAGAAAACTAGAAGTTCTAGATATTGGGGGAACCACAATAGCTTGTCTCTCTGAAATATCTGTTGTTAATTGGAGATTAGATCCAAACTTACAATACAGAGGTTCCATTGGAGGTGGTGTCAGTGAAAACTAACATAGCTTCAGTAATGGGCTGAGTGGACACAGGGTTTATATACTGTAAGGTTAATTGGTTCAGAGTCTGGAGTAGTTTATCTTGAGTCAAATGACTGTCTTTTATGCCTGGGTATCCTTTTTAACATATATAGTATAGAGTGATTATTTTGTAGTAGAAAGTTCATTTACTCTTTTGAGATCTATGAGACTCTAACCCATAAGTCCCTATACGCTGCATTCTTGGACTTTGTACTAAAGTGGTTAAGGCATTGAGTGGGCTGTAGATCTTAGGCATAGTGTTGGAGGGCAAGATCACCCATTCTAATATATGTTGTTTCGGTTGTCATAATACCTCTGTAGGAAGGCCTGGGGTTGCCAAAGCATTGGCATACAGATCCTTATTTGGGTCAAATCTGAAAAATTATAATGTCCCTAATGCCTCATTAACTAACCAAATTGCTTGTATTGCCTCAGGAGTTAACATCCTCAAAGAATTTGGTTGTGGGTCACCTTTAAGGCAATTGAATAAAGGAGTAAGTTGGGCTGTAATAATCTTAAGCCAGGGCCTTATCCACTTAGTATGTCCTAATTTTACCTGAGGATCCCTTAAAGTTATTTAATCTGAAATGTGAATAATGGACTCACTAGGGCATATGGTTTTAGGGAGCACCAATGTGCAAAAAAGAGAGTAAGGTGGGATCTTTTGTACCTTTTCAAGGGCTATACAAAGTCTGGTAGACTTTAAGTTGTTCTGTAGGATCATGAAAGCTTGTTCTATATCATATTCCTTAGTATCAGCTAGCAGAATATTATCCATGTAATATACTACTGCTAAATGTAGCCTAACAATGGTTTAACACCCTATAGTACATACATTTGACATATGGTCAGACTATTTTTTATCCCCGAGGAAGAATTGTCCACTTATATATTTGCATTGGTACCATGTTATTGGTGACAGACATAATGAAGACAAATTATTCTCTATCTGGTGGATGTAGTGCAATACTGAAAAACAAGTCCTTAACGTCTAAAATTCTATTAAATGACTCATAGGTAAATTGGCAGCCCTTGGTAAACTGGGCTGTGTAGTGCCCATTTTTTTCATAAAAGTATTAATACCTGTGAGATCACGGAGAAACCTAAATTTTCCTTTTGTTTTCTTTTCTATGATGAAAATGGGAGTATTATATGGACTGATAGAATGTTCTATATGCCCAGTTTTTAATAGTTTCTTTACAAGAGACTTTAAATGCGACAATTTGTCTTTCTTTATGGGCCACTGTTCAATCCAGATAGGCTCTTCATGATGCCATTGTAGTTTTTCGGAGGTAATGAATGAACAGAGGCCCTCGGAAATGGGAGTGTTTTTCTTTCACCCCTCACAAGTTTGGATCATATAGCTCTGTGTCCATAATATCTTCATAGAAGGCCTTGTGATCAATAGTAAGAACAGCTCCCATGTGCATAGTTCAAAGAAAGGATTAGACTGAACATGGACAGTCCTGGCCAAGGCAGTTGGGGACTGTTAAGGTTGTCCATTTTCTCCTCATCTATCTGTAATTGCTGCATGAGTTTAGATACTGAAAAGTAAACCTTCTTTGGCTTAACTATCCCTATTTTAGTTTCTTTCTCTTCCTATTATGCATCGACAGGTTGAGCCTTTGCCTTTGATGTTACAGTAAAGTCTTCCTCTTTCTTCTTGTGTTCCCTCTCTTGACACCCTTTTTCTGCTGGTATTGTGGCCATGACCTGAGAAGGATGGGATCCATGGTGGCACAAAGATTGTTGAATGGCTGTCATAATGGGGAAAAATTTAGAGGTAGGAACCATCCTTGTCTGACATATCCTTGCCTAGCATTAACTGGATTCTCTGCCACATCTCTGGATCAAATACATCAACAGCTTTAACCCAAGGATTAGTGCTCAGTACTATATCTCAAAAATTTTTGCTTCCTTTTTATTTTATGTTAGTCCTCTTATACTAAGAAGGGTATGAAGCATTTGCAGCTGCAAGTCCTTCATGGAACTTGTAAATTGCTCATACATCCCCTAATTCCTAAGGGGTCCTACACCCACAACTACCTGCTTCCCTCAGGTCCCTGTTTGTGGCAACAAATGTGAAGTCTCTTGGTCCAGCCAGGACACACTGAATAGATGAGGTGTGTGTGGTGATGGAGTCAAAAAATGACCTCCAGAGACCAGTTTCAGAGAACTCAATCTACTTTATTGTTATATAGGCATGCTTATATTGTTAAACAGTTGCTGGGCAGAATAAGTCTGAGAGTTGGATGACCCAATGGGTTTACAACATGTTCAAGGATGAAAACCAATGGGCTAAAAGGCAATGTAAGCCTTTTCCAATTTCATGTTTCCAACATTAATTCATTTAATTTCTGTTTATCTTGTAATGCTTTCATTTTATTTTGAACTCTGTAGGAAACATTTTTGCTGGGTACAGTAGTGTTCATTGACACCTTATTTCTTTTGCAGTTTTTTTAAAATATATTAATCCAAACTCTTGTCTTTCAGAGTCTGTGTTGAATAAAAGCATTGGAATTTGAGTTGGTTTATCTCAAAATATAACCATTCAATTTGACCTGGCACCATAAAAATTATTTTTTCAATAATTAAAGCATTTTAATGTAAAGTGCATTGCAGTAGATCTATTATAATTCAGTTGATTTGGAGTCCTGTCAACATCTTTTTTGAATTTACATATCATTCCTAAAAATTGGACAATTTTTCAAATTCGTTCTTTGAAATTTTTGTTTATCCCAGTAGTTTATATTGTGGAGTATTCATCAATCCTAACTGTTCTTCAATTTGGTTTCTTGAATATTCTTTCATGGTATCTTCACAGCTTTACTTTATGGCAAACTTTAGATATTTGATTATAGAATATGTATTTTATTCCTAAAAAAAAAAACTGTATTCAAATTAGTCTACTCTGTGCTGGAGTTGTGAATCCAGTGGAGAACACATCACAATCATATATAAATAAATAAATAAAATTTAAAAAATACATATCAAACATATATATATATATTTTAAAGTGATCTAATATATTGGTCACATTATATGCTGCATTTTTTCTATCAATAATTTGTAATGATTCTACTTTTGATTTTTAAATTTTTAATTGCAAAATTGATTTATTTGTAATTATTTGATAAACATGACTGGAGTTTATTTTGATATATTATGCAAATCTGAAGTATATCTTTCTATTAAGGATCTCATACTTGTGGTTATATGTGCTGTTTCACTGGTCATGTATTCATATATGAACATATGAAAGTTATGTCTGATTCATTCTATTGTCTTTCCTATTCCCATTCTCCTCACTTTCCTCATTTCCTTTTGCTTAATCCATTCTATAATCCCCTTCTTTTGTTTGTCAGCATAAACATATCAGAGAATATTTGGACTCTGCCTATTTTAGCTTGGCTTATTTTGCTCAGCATTATAGTATCCAGTTTTATTGATTTGCAATAAAATGACATAAGTTCTTTCTTCTTTTTGGCCAAGTTGGTATTCACAATGCATACATACCACATTTTTCTTTATTCATTGATCCATTGAAGGCACCCACTTTGGTTCCATACTTGGTTGTTCTGAATTGAGGTGCTATAAATATCAATGGGGAAACAACACTGTACTATACTAATTTCACTTCTTTTTGGTATGTACTGAGGAGTGGAATATTTGCATCAAATTGTGGTTCAATTTCATGTTCTCTGAGGAATTGTCATACTGTTATTCATAGTAGTTTCACCAATTTCGAGTCCCACCTGCAAGGTATGAGTTTATCTTTTTTCCAGCATTCACAACAACATTTATTGTTTCTTTTATCCTTGATAACTGCCATCCTGACTGGAGTGAGAAAAATCTCAGCGTTGTTTTAAACTGAATTACAGAGGTGTTGATCTTCTTTATTTATTTGAAAATAAGTTGTATTTCTTCTGTGAAGTGCCTTTTGCTTTTAGTCCACTAATTGATTGAGTTATTTATTATTATTTTTGGTGTTATTTAATTTTTGTAAATCCTGAATATTAATGCTCCATCTGAAGTTCAGAAGTCAAATATATTCTCCAAATCTGTAGATCTCTCTAAATACTCTTGTTTCCTTTGCCATGAAGAGGCTTTTAATTTAAATACCATCTCACCTACTGATTATTGATTTTACATCTTCTGTTTCCAAAGTTCTGTTGTTGAAGTCAGTTTCTAAGCACACATGATGGAGAGTTTGGTCTACATTTTGTTTCCAGTAGTTGCAAGTTCTCTGATTTAATGACTAAGTCTGTGATCCATTTTCAGTTTATTTTTATGCAGGGTGATAGATACATGTTAACTTTTTTCTATTATGTATGAAATTTCCCAGAATCATTTTTTGAAAGAGCTATTTTTATACAATATATTTTTATGAAAATTTGTCCACTCTGAGACAACTGCAATTATGTGAGACATCTGTGTCTTGTTCCATTGGTCTTCTTGCATGCTTTTCTGCCAACACCATGTAATTTTTGTTACTGTAGATCTGCAGTAAATTGTAAAGACTATATCTGGCTTCATTTTTCTTGATGAGGATTGTTTTGAATATTCTGAACCTCTTATTTTCCTAATAAATTAAATGACAACTTTTTCTATTTCTACATAAAGAACATCATTGGACTATGAGTATTGCATTAAATGTATATATTGCTTTTGGTAATATGCATATTATGACAATATTAATACTTCTTGTTCAAAAACATTGGTGTTATTTCCATGTTCTCATGTATTTTTCAACTTTCTTCTTCAGTGCTTTGTAATTTTCACTGTCATCTTCTTTTACCTATTTGTTAGACTGATCCCCATTTATTTTGCTTTATATTTTGAGGCTATTGGGAATGGGGCAGTTTCTGTAATTCCTCTTTGGATGGTTAAGCATTGGTGTATAAAATTGCAATAAATTTTAGTTTGTTAATTTTTATTCTGCTATATTGAAGAATATGTTTATGAGTCCTGACATTTTCTCGTGGAAAACTTCTATGTATGGAATGTTTTGCTGACAATAGAAACAGATTGAGTTCTTTTTTACCTGTTCATATTTTAAAATTTCCCTGTTCATGTTTTTTTTTTATTTGTTTTGTCTAAATTCACTGCCCTGGTTTTCTAGGAATATTTTGAAGGGAAGTGTTGAAAGAGGGCATGTCTGTCTTTCCTGTGTTTAAAAAATGATTAAAATTTGTCTCCACTTAGAATTAGGTTAGTCTAGGCTTCATCAAATAGAGCTTTTACAATGTTAATATATGTTTCTGCTATGCCTAGATTTCTATTTTGTAGTGTTTTGAGAATGAGTGGATGCAAAATTTTGCCAAATGCTTCTACTTCATCTATTGAGATAGGCATGTGATTCTTGTCTTTAACTCTCTTGATGTGATGAATGAAAGATAGTAATTTCATATATTGAGCCAGGTTTGCATCCCTGGAATAAACTACATTTAATTATGGTGCACTCTTTCAAATACAGTCTTATATGTGATTTAACAGCATTTTATTAATACATTTTGTATCTGTCTTCAAAAGGGATTTGACCTGAAATTTTCTTTTCTTCATTGTGTCTTTTTGATTTCAGTATCAGAGTGACACTAACTTCAAGGAATGAATTTGGAAAGGTAACCTCTTCTTCTGTCATGAAACAATTGAGAAGTTTTAGTATTAAATACTTTGAAGGTCTGAAAAATTTAGATGAGAATCTGTCTGGGGTTGGGCTTTTCTTTTGTGGTAGGTTTTGAAGGTGCCTTCAGAATTATTTCTAAAATTGATATATTTAAATTTTATATATCCTCCTGATTCAGTATGATTAAGTCATGTGTCTGTAGAAAGTTTTTGAGAATTATCTATTTCATTGGAGCATAGAGTATCAAAATTGTATTTGATTACAATCTATTTCAGTAGTGCTCATTTTGATATTTCCCTTTTCACCAAAATATTAATAAATGGAGTTTCTTATATTTCTTCATTAGCATTACTGTAGCTCCACCACTTTTACTTATTTTTTCAAAGAACCAACTTTATGTTAGATCTTTTTTTCAAATTTATATTTTATATTCATTGAATTTAGCTATAATTTTAATTATTCCCAATCTTCTGCTTTGGTTGTTATTCTCTTCTTTTCCAGTGGCTTTGATATATACATTATTATATTTATTTAGTAACTTTCTACTTCTTTAATAAAAAAGCTCAATGTATTGAACTTTCCTCTTACTACTGCCTACATAGAGTCCATGAAAACTTTGTATGTTGTGTTGTTCTCATTTATTTCTAAGTATCTTTTTTTCTTTATTCCCTGATACTTTCTTCTATACATTGATCAATCAGTAGCATATTATCTAATCTCCAGGTAATACATTAGCTTCTCTTTTCAATTTTATTTTTGATTTCCAATTTCCTATTTTATAATCAAATAGAATTTAAAAAATCTCTAATTTTTGTATTTGCTAAGAATTGCTTTGTAGGCTGTGTGATCTACTTAAGAGAATAATCCATGTGTTGCTAAGAAGAAAGTATATTCAATCTTTGATGAATGACATATTCCATGTATGTTTGTTAGTCAAAATTATTAATTGCATTTCTACATCTTTATTTACTTTTTGCTTGAAGGATCTATACAGTGATGGGAGAGGTGTATTAAATTTTCCCAAATTTATTGTGTTGTGATGTATTTGATTATTAAATTTAAGAGTGGTTTTCTTGGTGTATGTATGTGCTCCATTGTTTGGGGCATAAATATTTATGACTCTTACTTCTTGTTGATATAAATTTCCCTTGAAAAGCACAAAAAGGCATTCTTTGTACCTTTTGATTAACTTTGGCTTGATGTCCACTTCATGTGATATGAGGATAGAAACCCTTACTTTTTATGTGATTTATGCAAATGATACAATTTTCCCATTGTTTACCATCGGTCTGTGTAGATCTTTGCTTATTTATCTCAAAATACAGAGCAAGGAAAAATATGCTTCTAAAACTCAAAAAAAAATATTTTCAAGATGACAGAATAGAGGAGATAGCTTTGATAGCTTTTTTGTCTGCTCTGTTGAGAGAAACAAGAAATCAGACAGGTAGTTCTCAGCACAATGGGTGAAAAACAACAAAAACAACAAAAGGACAGACTTTACTTGAATTAAAATTAGATTTTCTCAGCACACAAGGAGCTCACATGTTGGATAAAATAAAATAATAAATAAAATCCCAGCAGTACAGTAATTGCTATAGCCATGCAGGCAGAAAACACAAGCAAAGGTGTGACCATTAGAAAAGTGAAGTGATAAGTTCATTAAATATTCCACATTTTTAGGAGGCCTGAGGCATGTCTGAATATGGAGTGTTTAAGGACATTGCCCTACTAAACTAAAATGCCTGCTGTACACTAACCATGTGTAGGAAAGAATCCACCACCTCTTGAGGTGGCATACAGAGGACAAAGAGAGGTACCATTTTGCACCTGCAGCATATAGGATAGTAGATGAGGAAACAAATTTCTAGCAAACTCATATTTGAAGCTTTCAGCCCCCGTTTGAAAAGATGTATCTGCCAGGGAATACAGAAGAGCAGTGGTAGGAGATATTGAGCTTGGATTTTAAAACATAGACCATAAAATGTGGAGGCTAAAGATGATGTAGAGGACTAAAATTTAGCTCTTTCACCACATGAGTGGAATACACATGAGATCCCCTAGAGTACAATTTTCTAGCATGAACCAGCCATTACTGGTCTCTTGAGGTGTGCTGATTTAAAATCACGAGAAAAAATTGGCATTCAATGAAGATCCTCTAGCCCACCTAATGCTAGACACAATCTTAAGGAATTATGCCAATGGGATTGTTTCTCACTCCAGCAGTGCAGAGAGTGAAACTTCATGCTCCTCATGACCCTCCAAAAAACTGTTAAAAGAAGCTGTGAAACTTTTGAACTACAACAGAGAGAATATGTTAACTTTTCATGGATATTATTTCTCCTTTTTTCTTTTCTTTTTTCCCTCTTTAGTTATGACCATAATGGTACATAAATATTTGTACATACTCATATTTTTTCTCTTTTCTAGAATTTTTGAAGGGAGTTATTTTATATGGACCAGTGTGTTGAGGACTAGAATATTTCAATGCATTTCTTAAAAACTTTGTTCTGTATTCTTTATCCACTTATATTTTTAAATTTGTACTATATATATGTTATTTTCTTTTATGTTTTTATTTCCCTTTATTCTCTCTCCTTCTTTTCTTCTGCTAACAGCCAATCTCTATTGTTCACTCTTTCATTCATCTTTTAAATTTTTACTTGTATCTTTTCTCCTCCCCCCATGTAATCATCTCACTCTATATCACTTCTATTCTGTCCCTCTTCAGTATTTGAAATTGTAAAACTTATTACAATCTTTCTGTTTTTACTATATGCAATATCTGAACATAGCATTTATGTGTATTGTGTTAATTAACATTTTAGTGATCACAGTTAGAACTATTTAGTTGAATGGTGTGTATTTTTCATATTGCATGCTGTTATTTTTGTCTACTCATAAACAAGGTGTTACTGGAAACATACAGAGACATTATAAGTACACACAGCAGAACCATATATTAAGATGGATAGACAAAGACACATAAAAAATTCAGAGAAAAAAATCTTCTCAAACAAACCAAGATACTCCACTAACAGAACCCATTGACAGCACAGTGGAAGAAATATCAGAGAAGGAATTTATAATGTAAATAAACTGATCTGCAAAGTAAAGATCAGGGTGAGGACTGAAATCAGAGAGAAAATACAGAAAGTGAAAGAACATTTTATAAAAGATATAGAGATTCTGAAAGTAAAAACAAGCAGAACTCCTCAAGATAAAGGAATCAATACCAAAAAAAATAATTTTATTTCGAGCATCACCAACAGGTGAGATCACTTGGAAAACAGAGTTTCAGTCAATTAAGACAAACCATAAAATATGAAAAATGAAGTTGACCATGGAGATAAGATGTTAGAAGAACACGAAAAGAACTTCCAAGAAATATGGGGTTATCTGAAAAGACCAAATTTTAATCTTATTGAGATAGATAAAGGCTTGGAGGTACAAATGAAAGAAATGAACAGCTTTTTCAAAGAAATAATATCCAAATTTTTTTTGAAATCTTAAGAATTAAATGGAAAGTGAAATACAGAAGA
>NW_027632792.1:45718-47269 GCF_902686455.1 Sciurus vulgaris | reverse complement strand
GATGTTGAACCAACCTTGCATCCCTGGGATAAAACCCACTTGATCGTGGTGCACTATCTTTTTAATATTTTTTTGGATGCGATTTGCTAAAATTTTGTTGAGAATTTTTGCATTGATGTTCATTAAGGATATTGGTCTGAAACTTTCTTTCCTCGATGTGTCTCTGTCTGGTTTAGGTACAGGGTGATATTGGCTTCATAGAATGAGTTTGGGAGGGTTCCTTCCTCTTCTCTTTCATAGAATACTTTGAAGAGTATTGGAATGAGCTCGTCTTTAAGGGTTTTGTAGAACTTGGCCAATAATCCATCTGGCCCCAGACTTTTTTTTGTTGGTAGGCTTTTGATGACCTCTTCTATTTCATTGCTTGAAATTGATTTATTTAAGTTGTGTATATCCTCCTCGTTCAGTTTAGGTAATTCATATGTCTCTAGAAACTTAATATCTTTGATGTTTTCTGTTTTGTTGGAGTATAAATTTTCAAAATATCTTGTAATTATGTTTTGTATTTCACTCGTGTCTGCTCTGATATTTCCTTGTTCAGTCCGAATTTTAATAATTTGAGCTTTTTCCCTCCTTTTTTTGTTAGTGTGGTTAAGGGTTTATTAAATTTGTTTATTTTTTCAAAGAACCAACTATTTTTTTGTTAATTTTTCTGATTGTTTCTTTTGTTTCAATTTCATTGATTTTGGCTCTGATTTTTACTATTTCCTGTCTTCTACTACTTTTGGTGTTGGTCTGCTCTTGTTTTTCTAAGGCTTTGAGGTGTAGTGTTAAGACATTTATTTGTAGATTTCTACTTCTTTTGTTGAATGCGCCCCACAAAATAAATCTTCCTCTAAGTACTGCTTTCATAGAGTCCCAGAGATTTTGATATGATGTGTCTTTGTTCTCGTTTACTTCTAAGAATTTTTTTTTATTTCCCTCCTGATGTCTTCTGTTATCAATTCATCATATAATAGTGCATTATTTAATCTCCAGGTATTGGAGAAGTTTCTGTTTTTTATTCTGTCATTTATTTCTAATTTCAATCCATTATGATCTGATAGAGTACAAGGTAGTATCTCTATCTTCTTGTATTTGCTAACAGTAGTTTTGTGGCATAAAATATGGTCTATTATAGAGAAGGATCCATGTGCTGCTGAGAAGAAAGTGTATTCGTTCATTGTTGGATGGCATATTCTATATATGTCGGTTAAGTCTAAATTGTTGATTATGTTATTGAGATCTATGGTTTCTTTATTCAATTTTTGTTTGGAAGATCTATCCTGTGGTGAGAGAGGTGTATTAAAATCGCCTACTATTATTGTGTTGTGGTCTATTTGATCTGGAATTGAGAAGGATTTGTTTGATGTACATGGATGAGCCAATTTTCAGGGCATAGATATTTATGATTGTTATGTCTTGCTGATTTATGCTTCCCTTAAGCAGTATGTAATGTCCTTCTTTATCCCTTCTGACAATCTTTGGCTTGAAGTCCACATTATCTGAAATGAGGATGGATACTCCAGCTTTTTTCCTGTGTCTGTGTGCATGGTATGTTTTTTCCCATCC
>NW_027632792.1:0-45618 GCF_902686455.1 Sciurus vulgaris | reverse complement strand
TGACTTACAAAATAAATCAAGTAGTACCTGAACACATATGGACATTCCAAATCATATCAGGAACACCAGGCACAGAATCTTATCAACCTCACCACATGCAACCCCCTCACCTAACACCCATAAAAGGAAACCCCTGAGAATGGACAGGCCAGCACCCTGAACTCATTACCCAATCACTCACCATGAGCCCTGCACAGGAAAATTACCACAGTGTTCTGAATCTCAATCCTCAGATTTCACCATATCCGTGATGATCACACAGAGCACACTCCAAGTTGGCACTTGAGCTGTCACTCTGACACTGAAACTGCCACCCATTTGGATTCTCTGCTTTGAATACTCTGCAGAATTGTTTTTAAAAATACTCAGCTGACCACTATGGTGACTGTGACTCTGTGCTCAGATCTCTGCCTGTGCTCCTGACCTGTACAGTCTGTAACTCTGCAGTCATTCTAAACATTTCTTAGTTTTTCTGTGACATAAATAATCACTGTGTGAAAAGTGAGGTGTGATTAGAGTGTCACAATATTTGAAATCAAAACTGAAATAAATGAACTGTTTTTCCAGCCTAGAACTATCATGGTGACCTTAGGTGACTCATGATGACCTATGAGGGTTTGGAAAACCAACAGAAATTAAAGTGTTGCATCATGTGAATTTATTATTAATAAATAAATGCTGACACTGTGAATGAAACAAGCATATTTAATCTATGTTACTGACAGCTTGATCATGACAACCCCTCAGTGAGACAGTCACGGATCCTATGTGAAAAAAGTAAAATGTAAAAAGTAAAATTGAACTTTCTGCCAGCAATTAAGAGTATGATATGCTTTTTTTCTAATCTGCATCTGTAACTCACTGTTACCCTTAAAAGGAAGATATGTGTGTTTTTTATCTTCTCAATTTTACTGACCTAAAAATCAAGGTATATTAGTTGGGTGTGGTGGCACCTACCTGGAACCCCAGGGAATCAACAGGTTAATGTGCGAGGATCACACATTTGAGGCCAGCCTGGGTAATTTTGCAAAAGACTTAAAAATAACAAGAACTGGGGACGTTGCTCAATGGTATAATGCCTCAAGTACAATCTCTAATAAAACAACACAACAATAACAACAAAGCCAAGTATTTATCAAAACCAGAATGCCTTATCATACAGTCTCCAGGGATAAGCTAGATAAAATAATCTGTCATGACATCATTGCATCAGGCTGAAAGCAAGTATTCACCTTCATTTGTTACTTAAGTGTTTTCTTTTCTTCCACTCAACTATTTTTTATATAACTGTAGCAATTCATCCTTGACAGGATAAAATGTATGCACAGGATTCTGTGCCAGCGGAAGGAATTTAGCAGAGCCCAGGCTCCAAGATGACTGATTAATTCTCAAAGCCCTAATGTTTGCAAAGGTCCAAAAAAAAAAAAAAAAAACACCTTTTGCAACTATGCCCTAAACCAATAAAAGTCTAAGACTAACACTGTCCTGCAACAAATACATGTTGGGAGAAATCCTACTTCTTGGCTGGCAGCAGTGAAAATCTCAAGTGTATAAGGAAAACTTACAGGGAGGAGTGTTCTTCGGCCACCTAGGAAAGTACACAAATGCCACAAATTGACTCAATGTTAACAAGGGAACCCATTATAGGAATTTGGTGGTCTGATCCCCTGGGGCACATTATGATTGAACAAAAAACCTGTAAAATGTATAGCTGTTCCCACAATAAACAAGTTTGCAAGCTTCTCACCACAAGCCTGCTTCCATGGAACTCTCAGAGTCTGGGACTTGACTCTGCGCTGCTTACCTGCATGTGAGCTAGTCCAGCACAAGAGAAACTACACTGAACAATGGAGCATGAAGGAAGATTAAGAACAGAACCCAGAGAATAGTCTGAGCTAGTCTGGCACAAGAAAAACAACAAATACTCAGAAATAAAAACTGATCCCTTCATCCAAGGACAGTCTAGCACTCTCTCAGTCAGAAATGCAGCTCTATTCTTTCTTCTCTTTATCTCCAATAAAGCCTTCCAGTTTGAATTTCTCTGGATCTCATCTTTTTTTCCGCAATTTCTGAACCTAAAGACCTGGTACAGTTAGTGAAGGAACCCACTGGACTTTCTCTTACAACCACTGGGAAGGAGAATTTTATCCCTTACTCAAGGCAAAAGAGGAAGTCTCACAGATAAAGAAGATTCCCAACCCAGCACAGATTCTGTCTTCTGGGAGGAAGGCAAGTTTCCAGGCTCCACATTGCCAATTTTTCAACAGAGAGCCATGCATGCCTACTGACCAAGCAAAAACAGAATGCAAAGTGGGCGCAAATATGTCACAATGGAAAAACTGCACAGTACACAGCACTGTGACTAGAAACTCACCTGGAACCTGACTCCAACTTCTCCAAGGACATTTGGGATGGGCATTCTAGCATTTTCAAAGTGGAGTACCCAAGCTGAAAGAAAAAGAATTTGTCTTTATCTGACAGATCTGCCCAGACCTCAGATGCATAATTCATTCATTCAGGATCTTGTAGGACAACACAGAGGCAAAGTTTCTGTCTTTGGGGAGCTCATATTTTGTTTAGTTAGAAAACCTCAGACATCATAATATAACAATGTGGTCAGTGCTTGGGATCAAACAAATGACAGTCTGATAGACTTAGCGGTGAGTAGGAGCAGATAACAATAATTTTATTGAAGATTATGTAAGCCTATCCTTGTTGGCATTTCATATAAACTTATAAGAATGAAAGAATAACCTAGACAGAAAAGCGCTTTCTTAGGTAGATGGATTTGATGGTCCAGTCCTTAACTATAACACAACCACACCAATACATAGTAATGGCAGCAGCCTTCTACCTTGGGCAGGGAAACCTTCTAATACTAGAATTGGCCACTGGAATATAGCAAATGCAAATTAATTGAAAACATTTTTTGTACAAAAAATTTAAACATGAATTTTTAAGGTCAATGAGAACAGGAGACCTAATTGTGCTTATACGACATGTGTTGTCCTGTTATGTGCCTGTGTTGTGCAGTAAGAATGTGCCCCAGGTTGGTAAAGAAGACTCTTGGTCTACACTGAGGCCAACCCCAGCCTGAACGGGTTGCTCTGGGCACATTGACAGCATTCTAAGGCATCTGTTGGGAAGAATTACTGCATAAAGGGATTATGAGCAGTCTTATAGTTAAACACACCAGTTGTGAATAAGATGCCATCACAGAGGAGAGGCATAGTGGGGAGGGACAGTGGCTTCTGAATGTTATTTTCTGTAGCAATATGTTTTTGGTGTATTTTGCATAAACATGGCAACTCCTGGCAATTTACACTGGACTAAATTGCTTAGTGAGAAAACTTGGGACAAAACATTCATAGTCCAAGTGTCACCAGGACAGTGTGGGCAAGCTGGTTCAGTTAACTCTTTCTTTTACTTCTGCAGATGTGCAGAGAACCCAGAGGGAAAATATATTAAAATCAAATCACTCTGGCTCCTGATTTGGTTTAAAAGTGTTTCCACCCTATGAATTGACATTCAATATTAGCTTGAAAATTCTTATATTTTGCCTCTCCAAAAAAAATTCACATTCAGTTTTAGTTGATGGGTGAAAATGTCTTTTCAAAGACTCAGAGGTACAACAATTAATTAGATTACTTACTACTTAATCTACTTAATCTATGGTGCTGATGATCAAGTCCAGGGCCTCACACATGCTAGGCAAGCACTTTATCACTGAGTCACAACACAAGCCCCCACTTATTTTTTAATGTGGGAATTAATATTGTTTAGCAAATGGCTTACAAGTTGAGTTATTTTACAAGTTGTTGGGCAGTTAAGCTTCAGAGATTTTTTTGTTGCCTAGCATTTAAATCTCAGAGGGGAAGTAATTATTGCATTCAAATACTTTAATGAATTTCTTAAGACTGAAAAAAAGACTGGCAGAGGGGATAAACTGGATTGGGAAAATTACTTCATGTTTTAAAGATACTCATATCTTTAAAAAATTATGAAACTCCAAGTTATTGGGGTTTTTCTCCCAAAATTGGTTAAAAGTTGTGATATTTTTGAAAGACTCTCCTGGCTTTGAATGTACTTAAGTCTATCTTAGGAACAAAAAAATTTAAAAACTAAAGTATATGAAGGGAAGAAAAAGTCATATTTTAGAAATATACACATTGATAATTTTTTATAGGAAGTAAAGTTCTTGGTGCTCTAATTGATATATAAAATATCAATAATTTTGCACTTATGATGATATCATTCCTTAATCTCTCTAGCAATGTCATGGATTCTTATAAATATTGGGACTGTGTCTAATTCTTTAATTGGAAAACAGGACCAGGGCATGGAGTATGGAGAACCCAACTCTATAGTTCTGGCTATGTCACTGATGAGCAGTTTAACAGGTGACTTTTAGGGAGTTCCTGCTCCCTATACATCAGCATTTTTTTCTTTATCTGTGATATGGGGAAAAAAGATGACTTTCAAGGTCTCTTCCAGCTTTATAACTGTGTATTATGTAATTATTTTTGGCACACTAAATGTTTTATCCAAGTCATTATCACTCAAAGTGTGTTTTATTTTTTAGTCAGCACCATTCCTTGCCAATATTTATGTATTGTGACAAAGGACCAGATTTCATCTATAAGAAAGAAAATCAGTTATTAAATCTAGGAGTATAGGTTTTGTCTTATTTATATGTTAAAGAAGGGAGTTTCTCCTGGAAACCTCTTTTTATTTTTATTTTTTTGGTGGTACTGGGGATTGAACTGAGGGCCTTGTGCTTGCAAGGCAAGCACTCTACCAGCTGAGCTATCCCCAGCCCCTGAAACCTCTGGTTTTAATGCACTGATTACAGTATAAATATGTAAGTTTTGACTGAGTCAGTGGTCTCTGCTATAAAATGAAACAAGTGTAAAAATTCAAAAAACATTAAATTTAATACTGCATTTGGCACTGACAGTAGCCCAGAGGGTGAATTTTCTTCTTGCTCTTCCCTGCTGCAGGATTCTTTCCCTAGCAGGTATTTGGTAATGTTATCCTTAAGGTACACATTCTTGACCACTGAAGATGTATTTCCAGTGGAAGATGATCAATAAAATTCAAGCCAGAATACTGCTACTTCAGATAGTATGGTGGTAAATATCAGTATATTCTATCAATACAAATTATATAATTACTTTAGGTACATAATGAAGAGGAAATAAATTAATTTATTACTACTGTAATTAATAGTAGAAAATGTTCATTCATTATTTCATGTATAACTTAGAAGTTTATTGGTTCTTTAGGAGCTTTGGTAGCAACATATGCTTATTTTTGTGACAAGCTGAAAGTAAAAGAAACATTTTGTTTTAGTACAAAATGAAGAAATCTTAATACTGACTATTTTAATTTTAGCTACATTATCAAATATAAAATGTATCTTTCCCTTTTAAATTTTTTTGTTCTTTTTTTATTACTTAGAATTCTTTTTATAGTTAACTGATTATGTGGAAAATCTATCTAGTGTACTCTTGAGTATGTAATAGCATTACTTCTGGTGTTATTTGCTTTCTGTCATGCCTAAGGTTTTGTACTGGCACCAATTTTCTGACATCAGGTGATATTGCATTTTTGGAGTTATTTTGTAATTTACAGTATTCTGTCAAGAATGAGTACTGAAGTGACTATGTGTCATTTAATGTTTTGAAGAGCATGTATGGTGACACTGAGTTTCCCATGTGTCTGACAGCGTAATTCATGTAACATCTGGTAAAATTCCCTTTATCCCCTTTATAATGGAGAGGCAGTGTTCTGATTGGTGCACTATAAATTTAAGAAAAGGTTGTGTTTCATAGGATTGGTGACATGGCCCTATTTCCACTTGACATTTAATGATAGATTATGTTGACTCTTGACATGTACTTCAACATTTTCTTCACCTGCAGATATAAGTAGTTCCCAAGTTTCATAGAAGAAAGAAATTCACTGATTCTTCCTTCAGAGGGCAGAGATGATAGTGGATAGAAGCTGAAGGGAGGTGAATTCTAGATTAATTAGTGTCAAGAAAAGGTTTTAATCAGAAGGTTCCAACAATCTTAAACCATCTAACTAGCGCTTTGACATAGGGAGAGTTTAGTTAGTGCTATGTAACTACCATTCCTACCTGCCTCTGTGCTAGGACTTGTTGAATTTTAGGTCTGATTTTTTGATCAGGGTTTCAAGGCAGATGGGAGTTGGGTGTAAAGAAGAAAATGCCCCCCCCTTCAAGTAAAAGTGAATGTTTCAGGACTGGGTTGTGGCTCAGTGATAAGGAGCTAGCTTAGCATGTGTGAGGCACTGGGTTTGATTCTCAGCACCACATAAATAAAATTATTGTGTTCATCTACATCCAAAGTAATACATAAAAAATTGAAAAACTTTGAAAAGGTTATTTTTTTTTGTTTGTTTCAAAGGTCCTTATATTGTGTAAGGCAATAACAGTATTTGCTACTGATATGCATTATGATTTCACTTCTATCCTCATGAAGTACACCTATTGAAGCTATTTATCTTTGTGTATTTCCCCTACTAAATGATAAAAAAATTAATTAAAAAATGATCTCTTGTGACCAACTGAAAAAAAAAAAAAAGGCTTATACTTCATGAGAAGTAGGACAAGGGACTTCTGCCAGCAGATATTTCATACAAATAAGAGTTTATCTTCCTCTCTGTCCTTCAGCTTGCCACTTTCACCCTCATGTGGGGTCCCTATGAATGCTAGTGGATACTATCCACCAGACTTCAGTGCACAATAAGCTCCTATAGAGGTGGTCACTGCCCACATAACTCCAATCTTCCACATGCCAAACTCTTCATTAACCCAAGGCCTCTGACCTATTCCCACCAATGCTGGAATGCTGGGTTCTTAGTAAACAATAATGGTGCTAGCTGTCTTAGTTATAGTAGAAAGCAGTGTTGTCATGCTTCCACAAACAATGAGCATCCCCATATTGTAGAATGCCAACTAATCACCTCCACCGGGCAGGTGCCATCATCACCTATTTCCTCTTACTGATTAAAACACACCAAGGAAAGGAAATGAGTTTGTACATTTTCCAAGTGATGGGGCTCAGGATAGAGCTTAGGGACCCCTGAACTCAGCCCAAACACTATGGCCAGTATCATCCAAAACACAAGGTTTCCAAAGATGAAAGTGACTAGAGGTGACAGTGGAATGCAGAAGACAGGGTAGAATGTGGATGGAGAGTATGAGACCAGAACTGACAGACCCAAGAGAAAAATCATTGAGGGCTCTATGACAGCACAGGACAGCAAAAGACAACTTAGAAGAAAGTAGGCTTGAGTTTGCTGTATGCTCACCAGGGATGGCAGATTGGCTGGATTGGCAGAAAGGGAGTGTGTGTGTGTGTGTGCAGCCTGCCACCAAAAGTTAACCCAGAATACAAAATATTCTGCACTTTATGGTGTCTATGACTGTGCCCTCACACCAAGGCTGAACTGCACTCTCTTCATTCCTACTGAAGTAAACAAAGCTGAATGCACAAGAGGTATGCATCTGATGTCTGCTGAATGCACAAGTTAGTTCCAAGAAGCTCATCTTCACGATGGAAGACTTTTGTGACTGTCTTAATCTGATTTTGCTAAATGCATAGTTCAAACCCACAGTATTTAAGTCTTATGTCTTAATGTTTGAGTGTAGTGAAATGTTGGTCTGCTTCTCTCTCTCAGACTCAGATACACACACACACACACACACACACACACACACACACCACATATACACACCTTACTGTTGAAAGTTCAATGTGTCTTCAGGCTTCCATGAAGTAACACCTTCTATGTTCTGTTCTACCTTCAATGCTGTAATTTTTTTTCTTTCATCAAGTTGTCAGTCAGCAACCTCATCCTTTTTCAAAAGAGTATATATACTTTATAGTCCTCTGTTGCCAATACAGACCTGAAAAAAGAAAGCACAAATTATTTGAAGACACTCACCTCCATCATTGATCACCAAGCTCCAACTCCCCACAAAACTACAGACCAGACAAGAAAAGTGCTTGACTTCTCAGTGGCCAAACTTGCATGAACACAAAAATCCAGATTTCACAAAGAGTTTTCAAAAGACATGTGGTCGGGGATTAGAGTAGGGGATCAAAAATTTTCCCAGTGGAACTATTGGCTCAAGTTCTGCTACTAGAAAATAGATTCTTCCTGAAGGAATTATTTCAGAGGATTACATGTAGGTATATATATGTATAAATATACATCTCAAAACCACATGTATGCTGTAAATTATACACACATACACATTGCATTTATATAATTTTATTAAAAATAAATTAAAAATTTACATATAATCTCAGTAACTCAACTTAGGAGGTTAAGACAGGAAGATTGCAATTTCTTTTTTTTTATTAACTGCAATTTCAAAGTCAGCCTTAACCCCAAGAATTTTGTGTACAAGGTAAATAGCTGTTTATGCACACCATAGTACCAACTTTTGCCAACAAACGTTAGCTCTTAATCAATTACTATAAGAAAACTTCTGTCCCCAACACTTGAGACTATCCTCCAGGAGGAGTTCAGAAAAAGATTAGTAGTTTTAGAAGAATGGTAAAGATGATAACATCCATTTTTTGCCTTTAAAATATTAATAAAAATACATTATTTTTGAAAACCAAAAGCAAAACCAAAATCAAGACAAAACAAAACAAAATGAGCCTTAGAAGCTTAGTAAGATCCTTACCAAATTAGCAGAACCCTGTCTCAAAAAAATAAAATGTGCTGCAGATGTGGCTCAGTAATTAATTCCTTGTACCAAAATAAATAAATAGGAAGGGGAAAGAGAGATATAAACAAAAATACTGCTCAACAAATGACAGTGTGTGGCATTTATCTGGACTTTGATTCAAGCAAACTATTAAACATAAAGGTACAATAGTAAGTGAAATGCAAAAACATGAAGCATTTTTATCCTTTATCCTTTTATCCTTTAACCTGTCAAACATGCAATCCCGTAGTAGTGATCACTACTGTACATGGAAATGTATCTCACCATGCTTTCATGAATGTGTAAAAGTTTGCTTGATAAAAAAATAAAACAAACAGAAGAATTGGTGCAGGGCAGCCTAGGAGGGATGACTATTCTAGGATCCCAAATAAAGCGGAAGAGACGATGGTCCAAGTAATGATGTATACTCAGAAGGCCTGGGTCCTACTCTGGTCCTGTTCTTCCTAGCTGACTCACCTTGGACTGGAGACACATCCCACAGAAACACAGTCCTTTATGTGTGCATGGGGACAGTCCACACACCCAGCATGTTTGAATGATGATGCAAATCATGAACACTGACATTTTAATTGTTGGTAATTATATAAAACCCTGTGTAAAACTATGGTGACAGAGAAGTCATGACAGAGTATTCACAAGGTGTGTTGCTGGTTTAATTGGAAGAAAGCTCAGTCACTCCACACAAACAGCCCCTTATCCAGCAAACATGAGAAAACTCCAAGGGCACTGCAGATGATGTTTATGGGGAAGGGCACAGTTAACTGGCAAAGGTCAAATGCAAAGGTCAGCCAGACAGCACTTGAGGCAATTAATTGGCCTGTGTTCTCACTGCTGACCAAGATGAATCCAAATGAGATTTTCAGCAGAGAAGAGAAACAAACATTAAGTCATGCCTGTGAGACCTCCCCTTCTGAGAAAAACATTTACTTCAACCAAGTAAAGACATCATGAGCTCACAGATCACCACCTCTGGCAGAGAACTGTGAATAGGCCAAAGTGACCAACAGAGTTTGAAGTCAGACTCTGAGATCTCTATCTGGGGTCCTCCCCTGGTCAAGGAGTGTCTCACCTGAGTATCTCATCATCTATAAGCTGAGAAACACCACAACTGACAAAGTGGTCCAGCGGATAGAATGGGAACAAGTGGGGGTGCTGGAACCATCCTTAAATATAGAGAAGGTGCTCAAGGCCAGATCTGTCCCATGCACTAAGTGACTATATAATAGGTACCTACACTTGTATCAGGTCAGGAGGTATACAATGTTGTCACTCAGTCCTATTACTAGGAATGTTACTCTTGCTACCTTTTCATGAGGCAAAATAGACTTTTAGATAGACACCATCATATCAGGTATGAAGGTCTTTTAGGGAGAAAGGGGTTAATCCACAAGAGCACAAAATAATTTTAAACACTGCATTCCTAAAGTGTGCTAAATGCATGAAGAAAAAACTGATAAAAAATAAAGAGGAAACCTGTAATCTCAGTAGCTTGGGAGGCTGAGGCAGTAGGATCATGAATTCGAAGCCAACCTCAGTAATGGCAAGGTGCTAAGCAACTCAGTGAGATCCTGTCTCTAAATCAAATGCAAAACCAGACTGGGGATGTGGCTCAGTTCAATCCCCAGTGTCAAAAAAAAAAAAAAAAATCTAGGGCTGGGGAGATAGCTCAGTTGGTAGAGTGCTTGCCTTGCAAGCACAAGGCCCTGGGTTCAATCCCCAGCACCAAAAAAAAAAAAAAAAAATCTAGATATTTTTTGAGATCTCAACACTTCTCTCAATTAAAATGTAAAGAAAATTTATAAGGGTTCAGATTTTAACACTTACAAACTTGTCCTAATTTAATTTATGAAACACCACCAAAACCACAGGATAATTTTTTATTGGTTTCCAGGGTATAAGGAAGAACACTTTCACAAAAAAAACTTGGTCTAAACCACAAAACTCTCAGTAAAATTAAAAGGATTCTAATTGTACAAACCATATTCTCTGATCACAAGAGAATTAATTTAGAAAGTGCAACCAGAATATCACTAGAGATCCTAAAAATGTTTAGAATACAGAAATAAGGAAAGATTACAAACTTTAGGCCTACAAATTCAGGAATTTTTATGAAATAGACACATTAACTAAAAGGCAAAAAATATAAAGGCTTACATGAGAAAGAGATAACCTGTACAAACCTGTATCTGTAAAAAAAATTTGAGTTGGCTGAAATATTTCCATTAAATTTAGGCTCAAGTGGGTTTACTGGTGAACTTAACAAATTATTTTTTTAATGGAGTGCTAATTAATCCCAGGGCATGACACATAGGAGGCAAATGCTGCACCACTTAGCTTCATTCCTAGTGGTTTTAACTTTGAGAGAAGTTCTCATTAAATTGCCTTTAACTTGCAATTCTCCTGCTCTTAGCATTCAGGGTATCTAAGATTACAGATGTGCACCAATGTGCCCAGGTTTTCTAAGCTTTAAACCAGCATAACTCGGGGCTGGGGAGATAGCTCAGTCAGTAGAGTGCTTGCTTTGCAAGCGCAAGGCCCTGGGTTTGATCCCCAGGACCACAGACCACAAGAAAAAAAAAAAAAAAAAAAACCAGCATAACTCAAGAAGGCACATGCAAAAACCTCTAAAAACTTTAATGAATTGATCTTGGCACAATACATCATGACCAAGTAAGAATTATCCTAGGAATGTAAAGATGGATCAGTCTTTTAAAATCAACAATTTTCTAATAAGATGCAAAACAAAGCATTGGACATAATTTGATAACACGATGAAAACTCATCACACTAAAAATAAAAGGAAAGTTCTGGAAGTTTTATCCAGTTCAATAAAGAAAAGTGAATAAAACTAGACTCTGAAAGAAAAGAAAGCTATGTGCAGCATCAACACAATTGTCTACATAGAATCTTCTACTAAAAAGCACCTACAAGGAATGAATCATTTTAATGTGATCATGGAATACAAGATCTACAGGAAGATCAACTGTATTTATCAAGAAAGGAGGAAAAGTAAAAGCATGAAAAATTTTCATTAGCCACTTCAAACATAGAAATAAAAACCTCACCTTGCAAGCTCAAGGCCCTGGGTTTGATCCCCCCAATACCTCCAAAAAAGAAAAAGAAAGAAAGAAAAACCTCAGTGAGAAAACAATCCATATTCATCAGAGTGAAATAAAAACAAATTCTGGTGAAAAGGCAGAGAAACTGGATCACTTTACTTATTGTTGGTGGGAATATAAAATTATACAGCACCTTTAAAAATAGTTTGGCACTTTCTTAAACAACTACACATGGGTCCCAGCAGTGGCTCTTGTCATCCATACCAAGGAAATAGAAACAGCTCCATAAATATCCCAATATAAATATCCCAGGGCCAGATTCATGTGCACCCACCAAACTGGAAATATCCTCATGAACTTTTGATGGTGGCCAATGAAGAGCTGCTTGTCCAAGCCACAGAATGCAACTGAGCAATAACATGGAAGAACCTACTGACAGACACAGCAACCTGCTAGGTAAATATTGCTAGGTAAAAAGAGCCAATCCACAAAATCTACACAATGTGTAATTTATTAACACATATTGTTGAGTACTGGGCATTACAGGCATGCATCACTGTGTACAGAATTTACAAATAATTGAAGGAGGAAATAATACCAATTTACCCAAAAGTCTTTGCAGAGGATGCTTATGATATAAATCTGAATCTTGAAAATTTCTGAGTCACATATGATAAAGCTACAGAAGCATGTACACTTGCCAGTACGTGTAATACTTGTTAATCTAACTAGGCTTAAGCTGGAGCACACTGGGGCCAACTTCCTAATTGTGCCAGTATACCATTTATGCGAGATGGTTTACCATTAGAAGAAATGAAGTATGCATGTTTGATTTATTTCTTATAACTGCACATGAATTTTCACCTACTCCAAAATAAAATGTTTTTAAAAAAAACAATTAATATGGTTATCAAAAGTTTGAAAATGCTGGAGTTTTAAATCCAAGAAAAATATATTTCAAACATAAACTCTAACATTATAATTTTTTTTTTTTTGAGTACTGGGGGTCAAACCCAAGGCCTTGTGCTTGTGAGGCAAGCACTCTACCAACTGAGCTATATCCCTAGCTCACATTATGGCTTTGTTCTTTCATTTTATCTGTATTTCCTAAGTATTCTTTAATAATTAGAATATTTTTACTGATGAAAGATTGAAACAGAATTAAATGGACAAATTCTGCCAACAGATAGAAGTTATATGAAAAATTGAAAATTAATATTACTGCAAAAATTATTTTAAATCAATTGTATTTCTAAATTGTAACAACAAATATCAAAAAATGATTTTTTGGTAGTTCTGAGGATGGAATCAAGGGTCATTCACAAACCCAGTCACCTTTAATTTTATTTTTGTGACAGGGCCTCACTAAATATTCCAGACTGACTTTTACTTCTGCCGCCATCCTCCTGAGTAGCTGGAAATGCAGGTAAGGCTCTTTGCACTCAGCAGAAATTGAACTTTAAAATTGCATGATTTACAACAGATATAAAAAAATTTAAGTACTCTTAAATAAGTTTCACGACCCATCAAAGAAACATTAATATAAAAACCTGAGGGAGACTTAGAATAGTGTGGGCAATAAGGACAGGATGGAAAAGGAGGATGTCAAAAGCAAGTCCAGACAGTGAGAGAACAAAGAGTGTCTGCCAATAAGGCCAAAATTCTAGCTGACAAATGTGCCCATGGACATGAGCAGAGACACAACAGAAAGTCTAAAACAGATGTGTGGGCATAGGAACTGGAAGCAACACTAAATAAAAGAGAGCTTGGAGTCAGAAGAGATAGAAAAAGGAGGAGTACCCCAAACCTTTGAAAAGAAAAGTCAGTACTTTCCTATAGGAGTCCAGGCTCTGGCTCTGGGGCCTCTTCTCTTCAGAGGAATCTGTTACTTTATTACCTTTGCTATTGTAGAAAATCTGCTGCCTGCTTGCTATCTTCCTATTCTATTCAATAAAAAAAAATCAAAAATTTTTTGAGCAAAATTACTCAACAGCTAAGTTTTGGAGTGCTTGTTTACCATCTGTGAGTAACTGGCTTAGATATCAAGCACCATATACATTAAAAAAACAAATAAAACAAAGTTATTAAAAATTTATTCAAGACATATACACTGAAAACTATGCCCATAAACAAATACTAAGAGAAATTTAAATGACTTAAATAAATTGAAAGATGTTTCATGGCCATAGATGAATAGATTAAATATTTTTCTAAATCTTAATTCTTCCTTACATTAAGTTATTAATTTTTTGTAACTCTAAACACAACCCCAGCAAGCCTTGTGAAAAAGTTGAACCTAAAATGGAGTGAAAGAGTAAAGAGTATAGAAGAGTCAAAACAGCAGAAAAGAAGTTGGAGGAACAGCACTACCCAGTTCCAAGATTATTGCAAAGCTTAGCAATATCACAGTGTGTAAGGACAATGAGATCAAGTGAAGATAGCAGAAGACACAAGCAGACTCACACCTAAGTGGTCAAGCAAGTTTTGACAAACTTGCCATGTCAATGGGAAAAGGAGAATCTTTTCCACAAATAGGTGTAGAAAAAACTTCATAACCATATGCAAAAATAAATAAATTAGTCTCAAGTTCTGCCTCACACACTATGAGCAATTAAGCAGTAATGATTATAGATCTAAATGTAAGTCTTAAAAATATAAAGCCTTCTAAAACAAGAGATAAAAATCATCAAAACCTTGGTTTTGATTGAATTATGTAAAATACAAACAGCCTGAAGTGTTGAGAACAGGGTGATATCTGTGCAGCTAACTGTCTTAATTATCAGGATGCAGGCAGTTGCGGCTGCACCCTCAAAAGCCAATACAGAGCAAACAGGACTGCTGGGCCCCCGTGCTTATTGAGGTTGTTAAGAAATATTTGTCTGAGAAATATGCAGCTGCCTAGAAACCTTATCTATCAAGGACAGGGGGACCTAACTCCGACTCATCTCCTGCACAGTTCACCCCTTCCCTCCTCCCTTCTTCCTCTAGGACCATTCAGTTGTGGTGGGACCCAATGAGAATCAAATAGATTGGAAGGACCCAACCAGAGGAGGACTAATGTTTAGCTGTTCAAATGTTAACCAATTAAAAAGAACACTGTAAAACTGTTTGCTTTTCATTATAAAAGGCCTGTTGAACAAAGGCTCGGGGCCTCTTAGCGTCACCGGGTTACCGAGTGCGCAGAGGACCAGGCTTGAGCTTGCTAATAAATGACTCTTTGTTTTGCTTACATTGATCGTGGTCTCTGGTGGTCTTTGTGGGGTCTCGAGCTGCTGGGCACAACAGAAGTATGAAAGAAAAATAGAACTGGGTGTACTTCAGAGGTACAGCACTTGCCTAGCATGCTTAAGGCCCTGGACTCAAATCCCAGTAAAAGAAAAAGACATGAGCAATAAATGAAAGGACTGTTGACTATGGGCATGGACTGGTGACAAGGTACAACAACTGTAACTTTGTACATGGTGGTGAGAATGTAATGTGGTTATCTGGAAAGAACTTGGCAGATTCTTAAAGTGTCAACATATTCTGCTACAGGGCATCAACCAAGAAAAATTAAAGTAGAGTTCTGCATGTATATTATACATGCATAGCAAATGTGAATAAGTAATTGGATAAACAAACTTAAATATACACAATCAGTACTAAAGAAGAAGAAAATAATACACGCAAGATGTGAAAGTCAAAATTACACAAGATAGACAAGAACATGAAAAATGTATGATTATATAATGTATTAAAATTTTAGAGGGAGAAAAGGCATAGCAGCAGTTTCTTGCAAACAAGGAGGTAGTAAGGTGGAGAAAGAAACTTCTGGGGCAAATAGATACATTTATTATCCTGGAAGTGCTGAAGTTTCCTTAGAGCACAACCTAAATGTGTGCAAGTTTTTATAACTCAATTATACCTCAATAAAGTATATGGAAAAACCTTAACAAGTCATATATTAGAAGTTTAAATTTAAAAAGAGACCAAGAAACTAAAGGTTTGAATAGGATGATAACCACAAGAACAAAACAAGGGGGCTGGGAATATAGTTCAGTTGGTAAAGTGCTTGCCTTGGAAGCACAAGGCCCTGGGTTCAAATCCCTAGCACTGCAAAAAATAAAAAAAAGAACAAAACAAGTATTTCTAAATAGCAAAAGACATTTATATACAAACAAGCTATTATGTAATGGTATAGAGTATCATTGTCAAGGCAGATCCTGGGACACCATAGTTGCTTATAGGGTACCACAGGTTCAAAGCTATTTTATTGTAACAGCAAAATGTTGTTTTCCTTTTTTCTGGTTCTCCCAAGAGTGAATAGTTGAATTGTCCACAGGTCACATGACACAAGTTGAACATAAAATATAGAAAGAGGGGAATCCAGTTGTATTCTAATTAGCCAAACAGCAAGCTTTGCAAAACTTTACAACAATGCCACTCTTTCCACTGATTTTTTGGTGATCAATATATATTTTGCTAAAAATACTATGTGTGTTAACATGCAATGTGTTCACAGTATTTCAAGTGAATGTAGTCCTTTTTAAATTCTCAGTTTTTGTTCCCAACAGGACAAATATTGATAGATAAATGAAGGTTCTCTGGGATTTTCAGTGTTGGGGAAGAGCAATTAGTTTATCATCAAATACTATTCAGGCAGGCCCCTCAGGAGGAATAATTGCCCTGCTAACTTCTGGCCTGCTGGCATAGAATAAACTTTGGATTCTCCTACTCTCTGAGTGCAGTCTTATCATTTCCAAAACAATGGGTTATGGAAAATAATATTCCTACAAGATAACTCCCAAAGAAAAGTAGAGAGACAAGCATCTTTTAGGAGGGAGGGACAATTAGCCAACCATTAATGTCCCAGTAAATCTTTTCTTAATAACAATGGGCCCTGAAGGAAAGAGGCAGATACTGAATTCAGGGCTCTGGACTTTGACCTTCCCCCACTGCAAAATAGTCCTAAATGGAGGCACAGAAAATAGTCCTAAAAGGAGGCACAGAAAATTATCAAAACTCTGGGAAACAGTGGCTCTCAGAGAAAGAAAAGCAATGGGCAAGATTTGAGTACTTATCCCCCAGGATCTGGACTCATATTTCCCCAGATAATAATGAGTTTCAAACTTTTAACAACTACCTTCCTAAGCTAAAATTTTAGCCTGCACAACTAGGTCCCTGACTGTGCAAACTGCATGTCCATAGTGTCCAATAAAACTCTAAAACCCAGACTCCTTTTATAATCTGCAGGCCATCTCCATACCCAGAAAATGGGCACTAACAGTGCCTGATCAATTGACTTTGCTGTAGAATAAAGGAAAACTTGCTGACCCAAGGTTTGGGTCCCTTCTCCTGTGTCTGTCATCTGTGGACCATGAGTTCACAATCACTATCCCTGTGCTTTCCCAAGTTTGCCTGATAAGAAATGGCTACAACTCTGTATAAAAACTCCTCCCCTGGACCGATGTCCCCTGGGACTGTAATTTCATTCATCAGGTTCAAATGGGGATAGGGGAACATGGAGTTTTAGTATACCCTTCCACACTTATGTTTTGTCGAGAAGGTCTGGGGACAGTGACAAAGCTCGACCCCAGCATGGCCTGAGGGTGAAAGGTCTCAGAGAGCTAGGGTGACCTGGAGTGCACAGTACCTTCTCGATCCTGTCCAGGAAGAGCTCTTTGTTGCAAATTCAGCTGACCTACAGCAGGCCTCTCACCCTGAAACCAACAAAATTGCTCTGTCTGCGTGAATACTGAAAGCCTGCAGTCACCCAAGCAGTTTGGTGTTCACAGAAGAAGCCATCACCACAAACCTGGAGCCACATGGGCTGGTGCCAGCAGCTTTCCTTGGTGGTGCCATTGGTGCTTCCTAGCTTGTGTAAGGCCCCCAAAAAGGAAACCCCAACTCTGTCCCATGGATCTATGGCAACTCCAATCAAACGCAGAAGGCGTCACGTGATGCAAACCCCAAGAGGTGTTTATTCCAGTGTGCTGGGACCCAACTCATGACTCACGCAGAAGTCCAGGAGTCGAGTCCCTAGCAGAAAATCTTGTAGGTTTATAAAGGCAGAGACCACACATCGGGAGGGGTCGCACATGAAAGGGAAAAGGGGGACAAAGCTGCAGGGAAATTTCAAAGGGGGTCTGGGTTTGCTGATAACATACAACATGTTTCACAATGTTTTACAATAGGGTGTAGATTCTGGTCAATAGTTTCTGATAATCCTACTGTTTGAGCACTATCTGGCTATCTGGCTCAATTTACCCTTTTACTCCCTGTTTGGGGCTGATTCCTGGAACAGCTGTAAGGGCTTTGTTCCTGTCACTGGGAGGGAGACCTTAGGGAGTTGAGATAAAACAGACAGCTTAAAAAAATGTCCATTCTTTCATTTCCCCATTTTCTTTTCTGGCAAGTTCTTATCATGGAACTTCTGTCTCTATATACTCTTCTCCAAAGCTATTTCCTTGGCAGAGGGACTGGTATTGTTGCCTGAGCATTAGTACCTGTACAGCACTTACTTTTTCCCAGATGAAGGTGACTAGGCGATTTCAGGCAGGCAAGAGCCGAGGGGACGGGCCACCAATTAGCAGACCCTTGTTTGCAGTCCTTGATAAACAGTCCTTGACAAAGGCAGGTATATTTGGTAATCAATGGCCTCTGGAGATCCTTGACATTCCATTCTTCCAGGGGCAGTCTCCAACTTCCAGAGGCAGATGGCTTCATGGCTTCATTTGCTCGAATTGACCTGATACCCTATTTCTACACTAACTACCTGTTCCCAATTCTGGCTTCATTCCCCCCTTTAGCTTTAGGAACCCATAACTGCTTGTTAAGGAAATGAAAAGGGGCGTTGGTCATTCTGGCTGCTTCGAAGCTGAATGGGGGCAGTGAGGGGCAAGGAGTTTGGAGTTCCTTCTTTTGAAAAAATTGGGTCAATTGAGGGGTCCCAGGAAGAAGCCTGGTTGGGGAAGAGCAGGTTGTAAAGTCATCTGGGGGTGCCTGCTTCTATGATAGAAGAACAAAAAGACATGAGTACTGAAATGAGATTAGTACAAAGTAAATGTTGCAGCATCTGAAACATGCCACTGAGTATCATGAAAATGACAGAAGTTAATCTCTCACCAGGAGGTGGAAGAACTCAGGAATTGTTCCAAAAACTAGGCCTAGCAACGGCTGGAGAGGACAAGGCCTTTATTTGGGGACTTTAACATTGTCCAGGTTATCAGGAATGTAAACACATCATTTAACTCTTAATGTCATAGATGTCCCCAGAAAATATAGTTCAGCTACTTAATGTCATCTGATTTTGTAAAATATCCCTTTATTGGTATAACCTGTGTTTAGTAGAGATCTCTATACTTCTGTTACTTAGGAATAGATAATCATACTAGCAAACATAGATTAAGTCTACCTGTGCAGCTTAGGAAGGTCTGGAAGCCTTAAACTGACTAAAAACTTCTGACTCTGGCAGTTTCTCTTGATAGTTATCAAGCACATTTGCTGAAAAATCTTTCTCTCATTTGTAGCTTCCAGTCTTTATTCTAGTGGGCTAGTACAAGTGTACATCTTAAGTTACATTTAACTATTATTTCCTTAAATGCCCAAGAATGGCTATATTTTGGTTTTAACTATTTTGCTGGGCATCTAAGATCAAGCTGGTGAAATTGACCTGGTTCCTATCTTGTTATAGAGTCAGCTGAGTTCCCACAGAGGTCACTCATACAGAACTTAAGAGCGGCTCCTTAGCTCCACCAGTGACTTTGATTAGGCAGGGTCTCCTGATGAGGTGACTTCCTTTAGAAGAATAAAGGGATGTTTCCCCTTTTCCATGACCCTCCTCTGCAGCAGATGCACTGGATGATTTTTCATCCTCAAGTCTCAACAATCTCCTTGATCAGGAGGTTGTGTGACCCAGAGTTGCAACGCTCCTTAGAGAAGTCCTCTTATTCCCTGGGTTCAGGCTGATGTTGAGGGCAAGACCCAAATATGAACTTTTCTTGACCTCTGTATTTATCTCCAATCTCTAAGTTTGATCTTAATTATCCAGCAAGCCAGTCTCACCAGTCATAAAGTAAGAGTACTGGGCTTTAACTTCGATGTCTATAACTTTACAGTTATTTACCCTTTTATCTAACTGGAGTCTGCATTAGTACTGGAAGTTACCACTATCTGTTCTATAGGTGATGGCTTATTATCACAAGTTACCTAGGTTGTGTGTTCTTGGAGCAGCTACTTCTGCAAAACATTAACAGGTAACAGTTTTACAAAATAAAATTAGCAAGAGTAAAAATATATTCAGCTTGTATAATAGCTATCTTCAATTTTGATTCAGAACTACATTCTATCCCCTATTTGAGATCACAGTACTTTTACAACAAGAACCAATCTTTTGACTATAACTTTAAATAAGCTGAAGTCTGGCTTATTTTGGAGCTATTCTACACATAATGATGTGGGAGGCAGAGCCTTATCTCAGGTAAGGCGTGGCTTTTTACAGATCTTAAGTGTTCTAATTCTGATGTTGATCTTTGCTTCTTTCTTAAATGTCATTTTAAGAAGTTTACATATATTGTTTCCTGAGTTTATATGAACACTAGTTAAAACAATTTAACATTATATCTAAAACATGAATTAAAGAAGGCCAGAGAGAGCTTTTAACTTTCCTTTTGTTTGATAAAGTGGCAAAATGTTTTCATGTTTCACAATATTAACCTTTAAACAAATCAGATTCTAATGTTTAGAAATACATTTACATTTGAAATTCTTTATCTCAGTGTAAAAAGTAACAAATTTTACACATACCCTATTGATAGCAGGTCCTATAATAGAACATTAAATGATAGAAATAAATCTCCAATTAAAATTCACTCTTTATAAGTTTAAGATTACCATTACAGACAAGTTTAATCTGGAGAATAGCAGAGCTTGATAAATTCCCTGCTTTAAAAACTTGTGGTCCTGAAAAATATGAACACATTTAATATACAACTAGTGACCATTTCACAATTACCTTGACACTTTTATCTTACCAAATTTAGTTTTTAAAGAAAAATGTAGACTCTGTAACATAGTACAATACTCAATAACAGTTGTTTAACCATAATTGTATACACCCCAATTTTTAAGACTAATTGTTCTAAAGAATAAAACAATACACACAAAGTTAAGAGTAAATTAATGTTTAAATTCTTGTCATTTTATCATGTCATTTTACCATATAGATTAAACTTTGGTTTATATCAGAACATTAGTATTTCACCTTAGGAAAAACATTAAATAGTTTTAGCTGTCTCACATACATATAACCAACTTAGTTACACACAAACTTGTTGAAACTTGCCCTTTACTTACACCAACTTTCTTAGCACTTACTTAGACCCTCATGTATTTCATCACACAAGCACTTTCTTACCCAGAAACATTTCCTTTTTCCTTTTGCTAAATATATTTCCAAACCCAGAACCTTTTATTTTCTCTTTCCTATTTGTTGACCCTTTTTGTTCTGAAACAACTCTTATGAAATTTCTGAATTTAGATAAATTACTCTATTTTAGCAAGATAAAATACTTTGTTGTTATAGTACTCTAACTGAAACACTGTGAGAGGGGAGATGGTAACATTAAAACCAAATCTAAGAGCTCCTTGGAGCTTAGCAGACAGAACACTCACCCTCCAGGATGGGGTTTTACCTTTTAGGACATAACTCTTAATAACCTAGTTTTCAGTAATGACACAAAGCAATTTTAAACACCTATTTACCAACCTATGAAAACACCAATAATGTTTAAGTATGATACCCCATGGAATTTAAGGAGTTAAAAGTACTCAATGTTATTTAACAATTAGCATTTTAACTTTGTAAATTAATCAGATGTCTCTACAAACACATTTGAGTGATCCCATACATGTTAACTCTAATTCACTTATTGTGTAAAAACCAAGACATCAGACAAGTGTCCTGCACAGTATTTGCTGTCTCTTTCCTGTTGAAGAAAAGTCCCAGAAACAATTGATATTAGACACTTTATTAACATCAATATTTTATTAGCTTGACCACCTAGAGACTTGTGAGTTATTTTCAAAGACATTTTGCTTTTATTAGTTTACCCAATTTGAACCTTTTTAAATCATGTGAATTAAAAGTATCTGGATCCATTTTTAAATTTTAATTTTAGAAGCACTCAGTTTTGATATGTACAAAACATGACATTAGACAGCACGACATACAAATAACACAAAATCAAGGCCTTGTAACTTTATAGGTGTATCTCCATTGCAATGTAACAAATGTTCAAAAACTCTAGCTGAATAAAAATAGAACTGATCAAAAAATCATGAGCTCAAAAAAACATATAATTAAAAAAACAAGAGTCCTGGAAAAATGATACGGCCATTAATTACTTTAGTAAAGTACCATAAAATTTACTTTGCTGGAGTTTTAAAGACTCTTTTTACCTTTTCTTTCCCTGGGTTTGAAACCGGTCTCCTACTGAGCCTTTAGGCTTCTTTTATTTATATTTCAATGTAAGCCTTGACTGAGATCTGGAAGGATCTAACAGGTTTTAACAGAAACTTTGTGTCTAAGGCATTTTAGCCATCTCATCAGGACAGGTTGGATGTTAAAATTATGAGACCTTATTTTTCATTACTTTTGAGACTAAAGCTACTTTGCTAAGTTACCCTTCAGGGCTGTCGGGACGAGGAGTCCAGAGAAGGAACCTTTGGGGTCCACCCGAGAGTAGCCCGTCCGAGAAGCCCGCAGTTGTTCCAACCCTTCCTCCACCTTGTCCGCCACAAACACACAACAGAACCAGATACAGACGGGCGCCAATCTCTGATCCACCAATTGGACCCGATCAGTGCCCTAACCGACAGAGACTACCAGGCGTCCCTGGCTCTCCTCCACCCTTAGGGCATCCCCCAGGGCTGCAACCTGTGG
Organism: Sciurus vulgaris; assembly: GCF_902686455.1. Classification (NCBI taxonomy): domain Eukaryota; kingdom Metazoa; phylum Chordata; class Mammalia; order Rodentia; family Sciuridae; genus Sciurus; species Sciurus vulgaris. The sequence continues at coordinate 22,868 of NW_027632792.1, read as the reverse complement.
CCCCCCAGGCACGTCTATCGACCACTGTTCGGCCACTCTCACGAGTCACCGAACAGTTGCCACCGAAACCGAAAGCGCGCTCACAGAACCAGACCAACTAACAAAACACAAGGCAAAGACAGACAACTTCGGGATACCCCTTCTTACCTCCAAGGTCGACTCCGTGGATGAGGGGGTCTGTCTTATCCCAGACGAGCTCCCAAATATAAGGCCCCCAAAAAGGAAACCCCAACTCTGTCCCATGGATCTACGGCAACCCCAATCAACAGCAGAAGGCGTCACTTGATGCAAACCGCAAGAGGTGTTTATTCCAGCGTGCTGGGACCCGACTCATGACTCGCGCAGGAGTCCAGGAGTCAAGTCCCTAGCAGAAAATCTTGTAGGTTTATAAAGGCAGAGACCACACATCGGGAGGGGTCGCACATGAAAGGGAAAAGGGGAACAAAGCTGCCGGGAAATTTCAAAGGGGGTCTGTGTTTGCTGATAACATACAACACGTTTCACAATGTTTTACAACAGGGTGTAGATTCTGGTCAATATTTTCCAGTAATCCTACTGTTTGAACACTATCTGGCTATCTGGCTCAATTTACCCTTTTACTGTTTGAGGCTGATTCCTGGAACAGCTTTAAGGGCTTTGTTCCCGTCACTGGGAGGGAGACCTTAGGGAGTTGAGATAAAACAGACAGCTTAAAAAAATATTCATTCTTTCACTTGTAGGTCTTAGAGTTCAGGTACTCCACGATGGCAAGGCAGGTAACCAGGATAATGCCGCTGGATAACAAGCCAGGGAGCTGAGTCATCTCATCCTTATTTACCATAATCCCATTGCCATGACAACTCCCACCACTAAGGACTTATCGCCATGGCAATTCCCACCTCAGGATTGGCATTACAAAATGACCAATGAGGACGAAGTGGGAATCATTCAATTTGGCATTATAAAGTAACCAATAGGAGAATATTGGACACTATTCTAATCAGGTGTTACTAGATAACCAATGGGAGGAAATTGGGTGAGGTCTTCAATCAGTTCTGTATAGAGAAGGGAATGCCTCACAGCCAGCATGTAAGACAAATTTACAGACTTGGGGATCTTGAACTTCTCTTGCTCAGCCCACTCCACTTCACTACACAGTGCTGTTTTCATCTTTGCTTTTAATAACCAAGGACCTGGGCCCCACACAGCCCAACTAGCACATGTACTTGATATCCTTTCTGTGGTTGAAATGCACCAAAGTTAAAAACAAGTGAAAGAGAAGCCACACAGAGAAGGGAGAAGAGATAGGACTGCATGGAACATGAATAGGGAATGTTGGTCTAAAGAAAGGAAAAAACTTCCCCAAATATTAATGATAATTATTTGGGAATGCAGACTTCTACGATGATGGTACTGTTAGGTAGGAGTTCAGGTACACCAAGATGGTGGAGGCAGGTTACAAGAAAAATGCAGAACAAGACAGGGAATTGAGCAATGACAACTCTGTAAGTTCCATTGTCATGACAACTCCTGCCACTAAAGACACCATGGCAACTCTCGCCTTAGGTATGGCATTATAAAACAACCAATGGTGATGAAGTGGACAGTATTCTAATAAGGTTTTCTAAAGTAACCAATGGGGAAAAATTTTGACACTTCTAATCAAGTACTACAAAATAACCAATGGGAGGTAATCAATGGGAGCAATCAGATCTATATAGGGAAGTGAATGCTTCATATCCAGGCATATAAGACACTGATTTCTGGACTTCCTAGATTTGTGGACCTTGAACCTCTCTCTCAGTCAACCCACTCCACTCCACCCTAAGGAGTGCTGCCTGCACCTTCACCTTCATTAATTCCATTCTTGCCTGTTACTTCTACATGTCTTCCTCAGTTCTTTCTTTAGGTAATCAAGGACTTGAACCCCAAATGGTACCCCAAAAATAATAGTACCTGAGAACTACAGTGGGAATATTCCTCCTGCTGTGAACTGTGGGCAAATAGATTGAGGCAAGGGCAGAAATTTAGAGGCAAAACTAATGAGGATTATTACATCAGCTACTTAAACACTAAACCTTGGCCACCATGGTTAAAACCAAGAGTGGTATCAATCTGAGACTGCCCAGACAATTGTTGGGCAGATCCTTATAGAAGCACTTTTTGTATAAAGTTTTGGTGGTCTCTATGCAAATTATGATTATGACACAGTACTTTTTGATAGTCACTGACAAGTAAATATTTCCCTCTCTCTCACAATATTCAGTTATAGTAAATCTGAACTACAAATCAGGGGTGATGATGCTGGAGCTTGGGACATCAGGATCCTCTATGCTCATTCCTCAGATTCTTGGTTATCTTCACAGGTTGCAGGTGTAAGAGAAGAGGTATGCAGTTGAGACTGGCTTAAAAATACTTTTGTTTATGCTTTTTCAAAAATCCCACTAATTGGCTATTGCACTGTTGCCAGCTCTTGTACCAAGCTCTGTTTTTCACCTCTCATGCCTGGCATACAGAGGCAGTTGGGTTTGACACTGTTACCTGCTCATCAGGGTGGCAGATGCAGCAGCAACAGACAGGTAGGAATCACCCATACATGGTGTCTCTGACTCTCCTCTAGTGTTTCATATTCTGGGAAGGTATATGAGAATACTACCATTGAGCAGAATCAGTAGAAAGCTATGGAAACTAATTAGAAAGGACTTCTGCCCAGTTGACTGCCCTATATCAGCTCCCCCAATCCCTGGCATTTATCTATTCTCATTTTATTTTTCCTTTTCCTTGTTAGCCTGCACACACACAAGTGCAGCCCTCCCTACCTCTGCTTGTCTCAGGTGCACCAACTTCTCTGCTTGCCAGTATTCATGTCTCACAGTGTCTCTTTTTATCCAACAGAGGCAAGTGGCTTTGCATTTTCTGGTTTTCCTTTTATCACTTGTCACTGTGATTCCTAAATATGGTTAATCATCCCTGACTTTCTAAACCCTTTTGGGGAGCAGGTCACACTTCTGGTTGTCACAGTTCTTTGGCAGAAAGGTGCTGGAATCCACTCTTGACTTCCAGGCTTTGCTATCCCCATCAGTTTTCTGTGGGGTTTGGATGGTTATGTCTGCAGGCAGGATGACATGAAACTGCTTTGTTGGGTTGTGGGAGTAGGAGCTGCAGCAAAGACAGGAAGAATCAGTTTTTTTTTTTTTTTTTTTTTTTTTGTGTGTGTGTGTGTGTGTGGTGCTGGATTGAACCCAGGGCCTTGTGCTTGAGGGGCAATCACTCTGCCAACTGAGCTCTATCCCCAGCCCTGAACCAGTAGGTTTTTTGAATTGTCATTTGTCCTCCAGCCTTTTCTACAGTACTGTCTATATCTTAACCTCAACTTTCACTTTTTTCTCTGGGTACATTTTCTTAGCCTCAGCTGAGTGGAGAACTGCCAAGGAGTGATTAGTTCAAAACTGCAACAGTACTTTGGTTTCTTCTGCAAGTACATCCCTCCTCCTCCACCCCTCTCTACACACAGCTCAAAGAAACTTCCCCCCAGTCACTGAGATCTCAGACCTCAGGGAGGCTGCAGGGAAATTATGCTCATTAGGATTAGAGTAGAAATGTCACACTTGCTGAAGCTGCTGCACAGAAATGGGGGCACCTCCTTCCTGCTCCCAACTACCCTTTTCAGTGTCCAAATCCTCCACCTTACCTACATGGTAGCATGAGAAAAGGTAAGAGCCTGAGTGGAGACTACCCTGCCCTTTGTCTTCCATGGAGATAAATATTGGGTGAAAATTTGCATAAAAATACTTATGGTGCATATGCTCTAAAATCTTTCTTTGCATTTATTTTTCAATAGTTGAAATTGAACCCAAGGGCAAACAAACACTGAGCTATACCCCTAAGCACCCTCTCTTTAGAGGTGATCTGACTAAGTTGTGCAGGCTGACCTCAAACTTGAGATCCTCAGCCTCCCAAGTCACTGGTAATATAGGCAGGCACCACCATACCTGGCTAGTGTTTTAAATCTTTAATTTTGATTTTTATGAATTTTATTGGGGGAATCCATCATTTCCAGTTCTTGCACGTGATGGAGAGCTACATCAACAAGAGTATCCATGTCACTCAGTCCAAATCATGTCTAATCTTTCTTCTTCCTAGAATCTTTGTTTGGAGAAGAAGTTGAAAGACCCTTGCCCAGGCCCACTAACCTGGGTCCTGGTTACATCCATTCACCTTTCCCAGTTCTCTAGCACCCATAACATGCCTCCTGGCCATTATGTGGGGTCTACAAAGGACCTGATGTAGGCCCAGATGCATGTGCACCATGCCCAGTACAGTCACATATGTCAAACCTTCTTTCCCCACCACCCAGCATATCCACTATGCCCATCAGAACCAGTGTAATCTTCACTAGGGGTCACCCATCTGGTGAGGGATATGTGGATAGGAAGGAACCATTGCCTTCAGACAATACCTGTCACTCAACCCATGTGAGGCAAGTGTACACCACCACCAGCAGCTCATGCCAGCACTGAGCAGCAGCAAAATCAAACCAAAGGTAATTGTATTGATTGCTTGGGTAGGAGATTGAAACCACTGAAACAACTACCAAACACAGGGCACATCCAGTGGACAGTCATCTTCAGATCAAACCCAGGGCAACTTTGTTTCCATCTCTCCCTCACACATCACAGCCTCTTAGCATTCATGTTTCTCTATTACTCATGTTTGAAATTTTGTACAAAAAATAATTGCTTTCCACCTAGCAATATACAGATAAAATTCAGACATTTGAAGAAATGTCTCTCCCTATTCTTGCAATAAAATGCACAATCCCAGGTGTCACTGCTATGCATTTGGGGTTATTTGAATGACTCATCAGATTCTGTTATAGTTTCTTCAAATATTCTGTTACCTAAGGACCAAGTTGTAATTTTCAGCTTAAAACATGCTACATAGGTAATAGAAAATGTGAAGAAGAAAGTGGCATAAACAGACTCATAACATTTATCAAAGTAAAAGAGAAAATAAGAAATGCTAGTACTGTCTTTTGCAAACTCAAGAAAAACTGAACATACAAATTCCTAGCCTTTCATCACAAAAGAGAGCATGCTGTGGACATTGTTCTGCATCATCTTGTTTTTCCATTTAAAACCCTAACCCTAAGCCTTTTTGAATGATCAAAGATTATTCTATGCCAGGAGCTAATCTGGATCCTTCAATTTGAAAGTGACATTTAATCTTTGGGGTGCCTATGAAATAGGAACTCGTTTTACCTTCCTTTTGTGGACCAAGGAAGCAGGCTACAGGGATTTCAAACCCTCATTGAAGTTAAAAGCTAGATCCAGAATTTAAACTAGACCACAGAGCCTGTTACGGTCCAAAATTGACTGGTCCCCGATATCGACTGATCCCCAGAGAGTCAAAATGCACACACAGTAATGCAAGACACACAACAAGGTCTATTTTAAGCTCGAGCCTAGACCGCAACCAGCCTCTCAGACTGCAATGGCTGAGTGGGGAGTGGCCCCAAGGGGCAAGAAAGCCCTCTATTTAAGAGATTTCCAAGCATTCACACACAAAGACCTGTATGTTATTGGTTAACATTTGAACAGCTAAACATTAGTCCTCCTCTGGTTGGGTCCTGCCAATCTATTTGATTCTCATTGGGTCTCGCCAGAACTGAACAGTCCTAGAGGAAGAAGGGAGGAGGGAAGGGGTGAAATATGCAGGAGATGAGTCGGGTCTAGTCCCCCCCCGTCCTTGATAGATAAGGTTTCCAGGCAGCTTCACATTACTCTGACAAATATCTCTTAACAATCTCAATAAGCATGGGGGCTCAGCAGTCCTGTTTGTCCTGTATTGGCTCTTCAGGGTGCAGTTGCAACTGCCTGCATCCTGGTGATTAAGACAGTTAGCTGCAAAGATATCACCCTGTTCTCAACATTCCACCCTTCAGTTGTTCATAATGAGGAATCATGCTCATTTGGGCGTTGCACATATTCATATTCTGGGGCTGGTACTCTCTTGTATTGTTGTCTCAGCACCATTAATTGGACTGTGCTTACATGGTTCTCAACAAAAATTATTAACTTATTTAAAATGCAGGGGCCAAAAGTTAAAATAAGCAAAAGCAGAGCTAAGGAGCCTACTAGGGTAGAGATTAGGGTAGCAAGCCAAGGGGACGTATTGAACCATGCTTCAAATCAATTTTCTTGGGCCTCCCTCTCTCGATTCCTCTTGGCAAGACCCTCTATGACCTTACCGATGGATTCCCTCACTACTCCAGAATGATTCGCATAAAAACAACATTCTTCTCCCAGGGCTGCACATAGGCCTCCTTGCTTACAGTCTTTAAAGGCAGATAAATTTGGTAATCAATGAGCTTGGGAGATCCTTAACATTTTATTCTCCCAGGGGCAGTCTCCAATTTCCAGAGGCAGATGGCTTTCATGGCCTTCATTTCCTCAATTTGGCCCAATCCCCCATTTCTACACTAACTGCCTGTTGCCCCCTCTAATTTTGGAACTCCTTGCTGCTGTAGGGGAAGGGAGTGATGACTGTTCTGGCTGCTTCGAGCTGGAAGGGGGCAGCATGGGGCAAGCAGTTTGGAGTTCCCTTTTAAAAATCAGGTCAACCGAGGGGTACAAGGTAGAAGTCTGGCTGGGGAAGAGCAGGTTGTAAAGGCATCTGGGGGTGGATGCCTCTATGAGAGAAGAACAAAAAGACATGAGTGTTGAAATGAGATTGGTACAAAGTAAATGTTGCAGCATCTGAAACATGCCAATGCATATTATAAAGATGACAGAAGCCAATAATTCCTCACCAGGGGGTGGAAGAACTGAGAAGTTGTTCCCATAACAAGGCCTAGCAAAAGCTGGAGAGGACAAGGCCTTTATTTGGGGACTTTAACATTGTCCAGGTTATCAGGAATGTAAACACATTTAACTCTTAATGTCACTGATGTCCCCAGAAAATATAGTTAAGCTACTTAATGTCATCTGATTTTTGTAAAATATCCCTTTATTGGTATAACCTGTGTTAAGTAGAGACCTCTATATTTCTGTTACTTAGGACTAGATAATCATACTAGCAAACATAGATTAAGCCTACCTGTGTCTGTAGGCCTTAAACTGACTAAAATCTTCTGACTCTGGCAGTTTCTCTTGATAGTTAATAGGCACATTTGCCTAAGAATCTTTCTTTTGTAGCTTCCCCTCTTAATTTTAGTGGGCTAAACATAAGTGTACATCTTCAGTTACATTTAATTATTATTTCTTTTTAAAGTCCAAGAATGACTATATTTTGGTTTTAACTGTTTTGATAGGTATCTAAGATCAAGCTGGTCAATGTGATCTGTTCCTGTCCGTTAAAAAGTCAGCTGAGATTTCACAGGGGTCACTCATAGAGAACTTAAGAGCAGCTTCTTAGCTCAGTTAGTGCCGTTCATTAGGCAGGGTCTCCTTGATTAGGTGACTTCCCTTGGAAGCATGAGGGATGTCTCCCTTTTCCAATGACCCTTCTCTGCAGCAGTGTACTGATTGGCTTTTTATCCTCCAGTAGTCTCATCAATCTCCCTGATCGGGAGGTTGTGTGGCCCAGAGTTGCAAAGCTCCTTGGAGAAGTTCTCTTGTTCCCTGGATTCAGGCTGACTGAGGGCAAGACCCGAATACTGGCTTTTCTTGGCCTCCGTATTTAATCTCAATCTCTACGTTTGATCTTAACCATCCAGCAAGTCAGTCTCACCAGTCATAAAGTAAGAGTACTGGGCTTTAGCTTCAATGTTTATAACTTTACAGTCATTTACCCTTTTATTAAAGTACTACCACATACTATCTGTTTTTTAGGTGATGGCCTATTATCACAAGTTACCTAGATTGTATGTTCTGGAAGCAGCTACTTCTGCAAAACAGTAACAGGCAACAGTTTAACAAAATAAAATGAGCAAGAGTAAAAACATATTTAGTTTGTGTAATAGTTATCTTGAATTTTGGCTGAGTTCTACATTATATACCATATTTGAGATCACAGTAATCTTTAAAACAAACATCAAACTCTTTTTTTAATTGTATTTTCTTTTATTTACTTATTTACTTTTTTTGTGGTGCTGGGGATCGAACCCTGGGCCTTGTGCTTGCAAGGCAAGCACTCTAGTGACTGAGCTATCTCCCAAGTCCAACATCAAACTTTTGAGCACAACTTTAAATGAGTTAAAGTCTGGCTTACTTCGGAGGCATTCTAAAATGCAGCAGGGTGAGGCAGAGCCTTATCTCAGGTAAGGTGGGGCTCTTCACAAATCTTAAGTAAGATGTTCTAATCCTGAAGCTAATTGTTACCCCTTTTGCCATGACCAGCATGACCAAATTTTCAAGTTCAGTGAGGGGCAAAGGAGTATTAGAAAAGAAAGTTTCATAAACACAGATTTTGAAGATTAAGCTGAGATCAGATGGAGCTCTGTTCTCTGATGGAGATGCAGATCTAAAGAGTTATGATAGCAATCTTTATACATGTCTTATTATTAGGTTAAAGACCATGTAAGCATTATTCTTTGATTTCAGGAGAGTTACAGAACCTAGAACATCTATGTAACTTTTTTTTTCACAACTGCAAAGTGCAATATTAGAAACTCTGTGTAGCTCTCAAGGAATTGCACTGTCCAAAGTTACTGTAAGGTGGGCAGGAACTAGAGAAGGGAGCTGATGAAACAATGGTTATCTAGCAAAACGATTTCTATCTGCCCAAGAGCTGTGTGCCTAAGATCAATGTAAGAGCTGATAGGACTCCTATACAAAGCCTCCCCAGGGAGGGCACTGCTGCAGCACTTAGGCATCTTATGCTCCTACACAGGAACACTCCCAGGCACAAGGCATGCTACAGTCATGTGGTCAGAGACCCCAATCTCAGTCATTGTTGTCCCAATTTTGCTATTGCACATTACACTCTTTCTTAAATGTCATTTTAAGAAGTTTACATATATTGATTCCTGAGTCTATATGAACATTAGTTAACACAGTCTAACATTATATCCAAAATAGGAATCAATCAAAGAAAGGCTGAGAGAGCTTTGAACTTTCCTTTTGTGTAGCAAAATGCTTTCACCTTCTACTATTTGAACCTTTAAACAAATCAGGCTGTCACTACCTCTTAGAAATACATTTACATTTAAATTTTTATCTCAGTGAAATAAGTAACCAATTTTACATATATCTTATTGATAATAGGTCCCATAAGAACATTAAATGATAGAAATAAATCCCCAATAAAATGTACTCTTTAAGTTTAAAATTACCATTACAGACAAGTTTATTCTGGAGAATAGCAGCTTGATAAATTTTCTGCTTTGAAGATATATATCTGGAAATATGAACACATTTACTATACAAAGAGTGACAATTTCACAATTACCTTGATACCTTTATATTAACCAAATTTAGTTTTGAAAGAAAAATTTAGGCTCTAATATAGTACAATACTTTAACACTTGTTTAACCATAATTGTATAAACCCCAACTTTTAAGACTAATTGTCCTAAAGAATAAAGCTTAATAGACACAAAGTTAAGAGTAAATTAGTGTTTCTAAGAAATCCTTGTCATTTTACCATTGTCATTGTACCATATAGATTAAACTTTGGTTTATATCAGAACATTAGTATTTCACCTTAGGAAAAACCTTTAATAGCTTTAGCTGTCTCACATACATATAACCAACTTAGTTGAAACTTGTTGAAACTTGCCCTTTACTTTACACAGACTTTCTTAGCACTTACTTAGACCCTCATGTATTTCATCACACAAGCACTTTCTTACCCAGAATCATTACCTTTTCCCTTTTACTAAATATATTTCCATACCCAGAACCTTTTATTTTGTCTTTCCTATTTGTTGATCCCTTTTTTTTGTTCACATTCTGAAACAACTCTTATGAAATTTCTGAATTTAGATAAATTACTCTATTTTAATAAGACTAAATATTTTGTTATTTATAGTACTCTAATTGAAACATAGTTGAAATTTTGGAACCCTTTGTATATAGAATTGCACCTGTTAGGACATAACTCTTAGGGACCTTGTTTTTAGTTTAGTGATGACACAAAGCAAGTTTAAACCCTTTTTATATACCAACCTATGAAAACACCAATAATGTTTAATTATGTTACCCCATGAAATTTAAGGACTTAAGAGTACTTAATGTTATTTAACAGTTAGCATTTTAACTTTGCAAATTAATCAGATGTCGCTAACAAACACATTTGAGTAGTCTCATATATGTTAAATTTAATTTACTTATTTTGAAAACACAAAAAACAAGATAACAGACAAGTGTCCTGAACAGTTTTTGCCATCTCTTTCCTGTTGAAGAAAAGTCCTAGAAACAATTGATATTAGACATTGTTTAACATCAACATTTCATTAGTTTGACCACCTAGAGACTTGAGTTATTTCTAAAGACATTTCACTTTTATTAGTTTACCCAATTTGAATTGAACCTTTAAATCACGTGAATTAAAAGTATCTGGATCCATTTTTAAATTTTAATTTTAGGAGCGCTCAGTTTTGATACAGACAAAACATGACATCAGACAGCATGACTTAGAAATAACACAAAATCAAAGGCCTTGTAATGTTTATCTCCATTGCAATGTAACAGGTGCTTAAAAATAACTCTAGAGTTGGATAAAAATAGAACTGATAAAAAAACCATTAACCTAGGTATGTAGGATCAAAATTATGAGCTCAAAAATGCAGCATTAAAGAAAAACAAAACAAGAATCCTAGAAAATGAGTTAATTCTATGTAGCAGCCCAAGAGTTTAAAAGGGACACCTTTTTTTTTCTATCTCAGGTCAAACCCCCCCCCCCCATTCCGCTGAGACTGCTGCAGTTTACATTCCAATGCAGATTTCAGCAAGGCCAGGCAGGGGAAATTGCCTAGGACCTTTTAACCCTTTTTTTCCAGGTTGAGAAAGCAGGTTAGGTTTGAATGCAGAAAATCATAAAACATTATTTCACACTACTTTTGAGGAATGGAGCTGCTATATCATACTCCTTACTGCCATGGGTACTCCAAGAGTAGAGAGGGGGAGGGGCAGATGGCAGGAGACCTTTGTTATAATTAGTGTTTGTCTCCTCTTCCTCAGATGTTACAATGTTTGAAGTGAAGGCCTGGGGGTCATTTTCTTGTCTTTTGTTTTCACCTTAAGCCTGCTCTGCAAGCTGGGAGCTGCTGAGCTCTCTGCCTAGGGGCAATGGAGTAAACAAACCTCTGAGGAACAAGGAAAAGGACTGTAAAGTAGTCTGAAATGAGTATCCCTTAGCCTAAGATAGGGGACCTGAGGGAGGACAAAGGGAGCCCATCCTCCGACAAACAAAGAGGTGCTTAGGACAAACAAATGATGGCTAACTATGCAAACAAAGGGAACCTGGGTGTTTCCATACTAATTGCCCCAGGTCTTAATCCTACAGTTTGGATTCCTATGTCTGACCAGCAAGGGAAGGGGAACATCCAGGAGGGAGTGGATGTGTGGGAGTGTTGTGTAGCCCATTTGACCCTCCAAAAATGAAGAGACAGAAAGCTGCACCTCAAACAGATGTGGGATGCATGGAGAGAGAAGCTTACTTACCTCACTTGGCGTAGACATTGGTGAAGATTGGCTACTCCGTGGAGCAGAGAGTAGCAAACCCATCCTCCTTTAGGTGGTCCACACCGAAGTTCCGTGCTCTGGCACAGACCTCTGAGGAGTGACTCAGGAGGAAAGTCTTAGGAGTCACCTGAGCCTGTTCCCTGTATAATTCCAAAAGGAAGACATGAGTTTGACCATTTATTAGTATTTTTCATTTCCATTAGGAGATTTATAGACCCGTTTTCCTCCAGATTGAAGATGAGAAATTTAAGAGTAAGAAACAGTGAGAATAGTAGCAGACTAACACAATGAAGAATTTAATATGAGACAAGAGTAAAGACCATATGGTACAATTCAAAAACAGACAGACATATAACGTGCTAGATCAAAATTGGCTAGTTGGTATTTTGTGGACAAAAACAAAAATTTCCAATTGCGACAGAGTCACCCAGATGAAACACAAAAGTTGCCCAGATGCGACAAAGAGTCGCCCTGATGGGTCGAGGGGGCGTCTCCCGAGACCCTGCTGGGGTCCTATAGCATGTCCGCCAGGACTTTACCTGCCCAGAACCAGAACCTGCAGGCAATTCAGATAAGAAAAAAATGTGACAATGCCTTACTCACTGGCCAATGATTTCACTTATGACTATGATCAGGTGTCTGGGTGGGCTTGGGGTATCCCAGATGACCCCCAAATGTTGTGCTCTGCAGCTTGAGACCCCACAAAGACCACCAGAGACCACGATCAATGCAAACCACAAAGAGTCATTTATTAGCAAGCTCGAGCTCGGTCCTCCGTGCACTCGGTAACCGGTGATGCTAAGAGGCCCTGAGCCCATGTTTAGCAGGGTTTTTATAATGAAAGGCAAGCATTTTTACAGTGCTCTTTTTGATTGGCTAACATATAAAACTGTATACAAAGATGTTATTTTAAGTTCTGGTTCACCCTGACCACTGAGAGGAGGGTGGTCATTATTTTTAAGTTTGCTTTTGTGCAACAAAGTTTGCTTTTGGGTCAGGCACCTGGCCTTTACAGATAAGATAAGAGACAAAAATTCTTTGTGGCTTTTATGAGGAGTTGAGGGCAATTTGGGAAGAGAGCCTCATATTTACACATGTGTGGGCTCTTTCTATCTTTACCCTGTAATCACAACTCAGGAAGCTAAGGTGGGAGGAACACAAGTTAGACACCAGTGTCAGCAAATTAGTGAAAACCTGTCTCACAATTAAAAAATAAAATAGGGCTGGAGATGCCCTCAGTGGTAAAGTAACCTTGAGGATCATACCTGTACTGAAAAATAAATTTTAAAAAATCCATCTAAATGCAGGTTAAAATAAAATGAAAAGGTAAATGTGTTCCCCCTGCCCAAGGTTAGGAAATATATAAAAATATTAAAATTTATAAGATCAGTAGTCATGTCCCGTTGGGACTAATGACATGTTAACTATCTCAGGCTGACTCCTTACTCCCTGGAGAGTGAGCAAGATCAAGGTCTCAAAGGTGGTTTCAATAGTTAATGATGATAAATCAGATAACTGTCAGGGATTGGTTAACGATAGTTCCGTGAATGTGATCAGCTTGTGCTTGCAATATAGTCCTATGGGACTCTTGCCTGTGTGAACACCCCATGCCTTGCTGACCTTTAAGCTGATTGGTTCTCACCTAGCCCCCACCCTACATAAAAGCTGTGTGACTTCCTCAATAAACAAGTTCCTGCTGTGACGGGTCTCCCTGACGCGTCTGATCGTCCTCCGTCTGGAGGGCTGGGAGTGGGCAGTCAGTCGGCCTTACCTATCTCGTTCTGACCGTGGTGGGGAGTGTCCCCTTCCCTTGCTGCTGGTCGAGAAGAGCAAGGGGGCTTAAGACTCCAACAATGTCCTACTTTAAAATGAAAAACAAATTCTTGCTCTTATTCTAAGATACACAATTTTGGGAAAATCAATCATATTTATCATTTACATTGATATAGGATGTGCAGACAAAACACACACACACAAAGCAATCATGTGATTCTTTCACATGATTTTCTAGATTTTCACAAAGTAAACATTTGTTTAACAAAGGAATAAACCAGTCTTGCTCAGAAAGCACCCATAATCAATTTTGTCTATCAAAGTCCAAAAGACAACCAAGATCTTAAGAACTAATGTAGATCAGATATTTATATTTATACAAATGGTTTATTACATAAAATTTAAAAATACATAAAATAAAATGAATACAATATACCTGTCACCCAGATTCAACATCTGCTATTTATGTGCTATTTTTTTCTTTTTCTATGTTACTACCCACTCCCCAGTCAGATCCCACTTGATTTACATTTGGGTGAATTTAGATGGATACATATTGAATATACCAATTATTAACTGTGCAGCTTTGACAAATACATCTATAAAACCTTCCTGTTTTAAGCATAAAATATTTACAATATCCCAAGAAAAAATTCTTGTGGATCTTCCCAGCCAACATTTTCCTATGCCAGATGAATAAGTTATGATTATGATTTTTTGAACCATGTGCTAATTTGGCACAAAATCATATAATATATGTGAGTTTATGTCCAAGTGCTTTAGCATACATGTGAGATTCAACAAGGGTATGTGCTTCAATAATATGCTCCTTTGTATTGCTGAGCAGTGTTTTATTGTGTCGATGCATGACAATATGTTCAACCACTTCAGTATTGAAAAACAACTGGGTTATTTTCTGTTTTGCACTATTAGGACTAGAGTGCCAATGAACATTCTTAAACAAATACCTGTTGGATTCAGTTTAATTTCTTATCAGTATTAAAATATGACAGCTTTTGATTTTTACTAGTTGCTCTAAGGATTACAGTACGTATATTAACATATTACAATTTGTATTAACTATAGTATGAATTTAATAATTGAAATATATAAAAATCTTAGACTGTTTTTCTTTCATTGTTCAAGAATTGTTTTGTTTGTGCATTATTTTCATAATACAGTGTTATAATTTTTGCATTAAATATTCATAGGTCTTTCAAGAAAATTAAATGTATTAATGAATGTTTAAGGGGACTCACATTAAGCTAGGCAATAAAATATTTTCATTTGTTTCACCTACAATCTTTTATTCATCAGTTAATACAGCCTACAATAATTATTTGTATAACTGTTTAATATGATAATTTATGCTTTATGCAATTAACATAGAATATTCTGTAAGTTTTTCTTATAATTGAGTTTAAACATTTATGGGGCTATTGTTGTAGTTAAGTGGTAGAGTACTTGTTTGACATGTGCAAGACCCTGTTTTTGAATACCAAAAGCACAAATACAAGTGCAATAATTTTCAGTAAAGCCATAATAACATATTGCCATTCCAACAGATATTTGGTGAACTACCTCTAAATCATCATTGTGGAAAAATCACAGAATTCAATGGGTTCCTCTATTTGCCATACATAATAGAAAATTTGTTCTTTAAAATGTAAAATATGGGCTGGGAAGATAGCTTAGTCAGTACAGTGCTTGCCTTGTAAGCACAAGGCCCTGGGTTCGATCCCCAGCACCCAAAAATAAAAAAGAGAAAATGTGAAATGTTCTATTAGAATTATTCTTACTAATAATTTTTGTTAATTTCTAATATCCTTAAGTTAAAACAATCTAGCTGGACCTATCATAAAACTTAGTGAGCTTAGTGAATCTTATAACCTTAAGCATAATATTTGAAGCTTTTTTAAAAGAGTTTAAGGGAACACAATTTAAAAATAGATCAAGAGAAGAAAGTTTGAGGTCTGGAAATAAACCACACACCTGAGGGCAATTTATTTTTGACAGAGTGCTCAAGATATTTTAATAGAGAAATAATAGTCTCTTCCACAAATAAAGTTAAGATGAATGCTTATTTACATACAAAAGAGTGAGATTCCTATAAAATAATTATCTCAAAATGAACCATAGACCTAATTTTAATAGCAAAAATTGTAAAAATTTACAAGAAAGCAGAACTAGGTATTCATGAATTTAGATTTGGCAATGGAGCCTTAGAGTGCAAAATTAATCCAAGAAAAACGTTTACTCTTTACTAAACAAAAAGTTCTGTGCAAAATATAATATTATCATGAAAGTAAGAAAATGTTAACAGTGTTTTCTTGTATTTAAAGAGTTGTCTCAACAAATTTCTAGCTTGAGTTGAAAGTCAGTTATTTTCCCTTTTTGAGAAAATGATTAGAGCTACACACACAACACTGGTGTTTTAGGCTTTCACACTGCAATACCACTATGCATTCTTCGTATTCACCCAAATATCAGAGACCATACCATTAGAGATACCTTACACATTCCAGAGCCCCTGCATTTTTTACGCCTATGAAATCAAGGTGGTTCCATAAAGTTTTGTTGACCTGAAATAAACTGAAATGTACAAACTGGCCCCTAGGGATCTAGATTTTGATAACTATGGCCTGTGTAAGCCCTGTGCTTTCCTGTATATAGTATATTTTTTTTTGTTCAGAGCTGAATTTAGAGTTAGAGATTGTTTGACATTTTTTCTATCTAAATGTTGTTGCATTGTGTGCTGTAAACAAAAATAGTATTAAAATCTACCAAAACCCCAAAAACATGAAAAAAAGATTAAAAAATTCAAAACTGTGGAAAATTGCAAATTCTTTACATCTCTGGGATAATGCAAAATGTTGGAAGTACTGTGAATATCACCTTCATGTATTCAATGTAATAAATGTATAAATAATAATAATATAAAAATAGCAATTAATTACAAAATGAATGAGCATTCACTCCATACATGTACAAAAATAGCTAAAAACATAGAAAACATTTTGTATATGAATATCTATAGTTGAATTATTCAAAATAACAAAAGGTACAAACAATCAATATATCTAATAGCAGATTAACTGATAACTGCCAGGCATCGTGGTGCAACCTAGAATTCCAGGAACTCTAGGCTGTAGGCAGGGAAATCACAAGTTTGAGCAGGTTTATGGAGTCCCAGACTTGAAATGAAAAAAAAATAATAATATATTGGTCTGGAAATGTTGCTTAATGGAAGAGTTCACTTGGATTCATCCATAGTACTGCAAATGTCATAACTAAAATTTGGTATGTACACGTAGTAGAATTGTACTCATCAAGAGGTTTAAGTAGAATAATATATAATATGCATGGCCTTGAAAGCATTATGATAAGGGAAAGAAATTAAAGAAATTTGCCACATGCTGCATAGGTAAAATTATTTAAAATTTTAACACAAAAGCAAATATATTAGAGAAAAATGCATCTTAGTCATTTTAGGACCTGAGGGAAGGAGAAATTGGGAATGGGTATTGGCACTAAATTTTTTTTAAACTTTTTTAGTTTGCAATAGGCCTTCATTTTATTTATTTATATGTGGTACTGAGAATCAAACCCAGTGCCTCATACATGCTAGGCAAGTGCTCTGCCACTGATCCACAAACCCAGCCCTGAATTTTTTATATATAAAAAATGTCAGGGACTAAAGAGTTGTGATTGTTTGATAACACCGCAAGTACACTAAGTGGTACTGAATTGTACCCTTAAAAAGTTTATAATGGTAAATTTAATTTTATGCATATTTTACCAGAATGAAAAAACAAAGGTGTGTACAGAAGGCACAGAACAGTCAAATCCACTGCCAAGAAAAAAGGGCAAATAAAAATGGAGGTGATATTTTACATAAATAATTTTTTCTATATTAAGAAATATTTACATTAATAAACCATGGCTTTATATATTTGATCATCAGTGAAGTGTTCTTCTGTTCTCCTCATGACTGATTTATATTTGTATCAGAAAAAGTCTCTGAATAGCCAAGAATATTGAATATCAGTCAAGTGCCCCATATATATATATTTAATTAAAACTATATTTTGATACATTCACATTTATATTTATAGTAGCACAATCACAATAGCCAACTTATTGAAGCAGTTTAGATGCTATTCAACAGATGAATGGATTTAGAAAATGTCACATTGGCTGGGGATATTGCTTAGTTGGCAGAGTGCTTGCCTGGCAAACACAAGGCCCTGGGTGCAATCCCCAGCACCACAAAATTAAAAAAAAAAAAAAAAAGAAAGAAAGAAAATGTCATACACATAGGCACATAGAGCAGTTTTACTCAGGAATAAAAAAGATTTAAATTTTGACATTTACCAGTAAATGGATGTAAATGAAGAACATTATGCTAAGTGAAATAAATCAGACTCAGAAAATCAAGGATCAAATGTTTTCTTTCATGCATGGCAGCTACAGCAAAACAAGGGGAAAGTGAGGTGATTGGATTTCATAAAGATATAGGAAAGATTAGGACTGAGAAAGAGAGAGAAGGGGCAGAAAAGGAAAAGAAATGTGGAATAAATTTAACAAAATGTTACATGCATGTATAAACCTAACACTGTAAATTCCATGTTTATATATGTAGTAAGCACAAATTAAAAATAAATGAGTTAATGGAAGATTAGTAAGTAGAGGAAGGAGAATATTGGTAGGGAGAATGGAAAAGGAAAAAGGTAATGAGGACTGAAAGGGAGCAAATCAAATTGAACCATATATGATTTTGTCAAAATAAACCCAATCAATATCGGTTTTTGCACAAGCAAGGCCACTTCTCTACCACTGAGTCACATCCCCAGCACAAATGTATGTTTCTAATATTGGTTATTTCTTTTTGAAAGATCATCTAATGTCACTCTTTCTCATATTTGTTTTATTTTATATCACTTACTGTTAAAATGAGTTTTTTAGGTATATCGGCAATTTTTTAAATTCTATTTTGCTTTATTTTTCTAATTACTTTACTTTTGTTATTATTAAAATGACTTTTCTCATATTTTAAGTAATTTCTCTTTGTATTATTTTCCTGACACATGCTAAGTATTCAATGTGGTCAACCACAACCTTGTACTAAAGCCATCTGTAGATTAAAAAGTGCCATCAGATTAACTATTATCGACACATTCTTTAACAAAATATCCATGATATTTTTTCTTATAACTAGAAAAAACAATCCTAGAAATTATATGGAATAATAAAAGACAAGAAAATCTAGCAATTCTTTAAAATTTTGACCTAAAGACCTCAAAATACCTGACTTCAATTTATACTACAGATCGCTAATAAAAAAACAGTGTGGTTCTGAGACAAGAACAGACACAGAGACAAATGAAACAGAATAGGAGCCACAGATACCCACAAACATTACTTCATCTAATTAGTGGTAAAAATTCCTAAATATACATTGAAGAGAAGTCATCTTTTTGAAATTGTACTGGGAAAATGGGATAGCAATGTGTAAATGTCAACCAAAATGTATTGAAGACCTGAGAATAAGCCCAGGAACTTCAAAACTGCTAGAATAAAACCTAAAGGAGTACGCAGTGACTTCTTAAAAAATAATCATCTCTCAGCAAGTAATATCAAGAAGAAATACCAGCATGACATCAAAATAAAAATGCTTCTACATGGCAAAGAAAAAAAAAATTAACAGCATGGAGACCACATACTGAATGAGAGAAAATCTTGCCATTTATTACTCTGAAAAATAATTAATATCTAAATATATGAATTTTAAAATGTCAACATGAAAATAAAAACAAATTATCCATTTATTAATTTGGCAAATAAAATAAACAGAAACCTCTCAAAGAAGACCAAATGGCAACAATTATGTGAAAAAGTGTCAACATCTTTAACCATCAGTGAAATTTCAATCAAAACTTTACTGTGATTTCATCTTACTCTAGTCAGAATGGCCATAATATATAGTAAAAATAGCAAAAAAATGCTGGCAAGAGTGTGGCGAAAAGGGAACACTTGTACAATGTTGTTGAAAGTCATGATAAATACTTCCTTAGAATACTAAAAATAAAACTATACTGCGTCTATTTCCTGCCACTCCGACACTTGACACAGTCGTTGGAATAAAGGACTCAACACTTGACACAGGTCTGTTGATTGTCCTCCCTCTTGGGGGCCATAGGCATGGAATGTCTTCATGTGTAGTTGCTTTTTAATATTAATAATCAATATATCATTTAGAAACTTATTGGAAGAACTTTGGGAATGTTTTACTGTATTGGGACACAAAATAGTGCACAATAAAAATTTGGCAGTACTACCCAGATAAAATATATGAAAATAAACAATTGTAGCTGTGTTCAAGTTAAAAGGAGCTGTGATTGCTTTAGTATAATAATAGATGGATAAAGAGGCATTCC
The DNA here is from genome assembly GCF_902686455.1 of Sciurus vulgaris. Taxonomy (NCBI): domain Eukaryota; kingdom Metazoa; phylum Chordata; class Mammalia; order Rodentia; family Sciuridae; genus Sciurus; species Sciurus vulgaris. Next base: position 3,052 of record NW_027632792.1, on the reverse strand, counting down.
TCTGAGGTTGGATGTGGTGTTTAACCTTTGTTGCTTTCTTAGTTTCAATAGTTAATTCTAGAGATACTTTACATAATAAAAACATTCAGGTTAGTCATAAGACTAATTTGTGCTTTTTCTATGTTTAGTCTAATTCTTTAAGAATCAGAATAAGATGTAGTCTTCTTTTATATGAAATTAGAATAGACTAAATATTAACTATAAGTTGATTTCTTTGCCCTTTAATAATAGTAAAAGTTTCTTACTGTTAAACACTGGAGTTCATGGTCAGGGTAGTTTCTTAGAAAATCGAATGATGTGTTTGTTCTGAACGTTGAAGGCTGCCAGATCATGGTGCCCTCAGTTTAGCTGGGAGACAAGGTTGTTTTAGTTTAGCTGTGTAGATAATGTTGTTTTGGTCTAGGCTGTCATACAGAGAGAATGTGTACTTTGAGAAGAAGCATAGATTGTACTTTTGAAGTTTTTTCTTATTTTAAACTAACCATAAAATGATATGATCATTAGTAAAGAAAAATATCTATTTTTCAGCCTCAGAACACTTGGTGTCTCTGTGTGCTGTTTCTCCACCATGCCAATGCCTCCCATCCACCTAGGACCCCCAACCATGCTAGGGCTGGACCCTGACAGAACTATTATATAATACAGCCAATGTCTACCACTCCTCAAAATCTAAAAGAATAGAAAAGAGCACACATAATACATACATTTCTGTTTACAGAAGCACAATTCACTAAAACTAAGTCATGATATCTGTCTAGGTGTACATTAACAGATGAAAGAATAAAGAAAACATGGAATATACACACAATGAAGTTTTACTAAACCATAAAGAAGAGCAAAAATTAGCTGTTTTGCAGGTAAATAAATGCAACTGAAGAGCTGTATTTTGAGACAAATAAGCCAGACAGAACAATAAGTGTACATTTTATTTTATGTATGGAAACAATAGAAAAAAAAGTATTTTATCAAATAAATGATAAAGCATTAAGATAAAGGTAAGAATTGAGAGAAGGCAAGGGGAAATCCTGTGGCATGACATTGATCTAAATATGGTATGTGCATCTAGAAATATGCCAGAACAATACCCACTACTTTGTATAATTAATAGGTACCAATGTAACTATGTTTTAAAATTTTACTGAGTCCTACTAATTTTGCCTCAATTATGATTTCTATTTCAAGGTGGTAACCCAAAGTTGAAAATCACAGAAACATGAAAAATGGCTAACAGTACCCAGGGACTGAACTTTTCTGAGGTCAAACAATATAGTTTCATTATTTTCCTGTCCAGTTCAACAAAATGCAACTATGACATGGGTTTATGGCTAAGATATGATGTTTCCCTCAGAGATTCATGTGTGAGATAGTGCAAGACTCCTCAGAGGTGAAATAGATTATGAGCACAGCAAACAAATCAGTGATATTTAATTTACTGATATGGATCAATGGTGTTATAAACTTAGGAAGGTAGGTTGTGGCTAGAAGACATTCCTTGGGGCCTGCTTTGGTAATTACACATTGTCCCTAGTAAATGGAGTCTTTTCTTTGTTTTATGATCGTCATGTCCTGATCTGCTTTCCTGTGTCACATTCCTTCCTGATGTTCTGCCTCATCTAAGAACCATAGCTATGGAGTCAGTGACTGGAATGAACCTCTGAAACCATGATCCAAAATAAGTGTTTCCTCTTGTAACTTTATGTTCTTGTCACATTATTTGGTTAGAGTGATGTGAAGTTGCCTAAAACACATGGGGTACTGAACAACTGATTATTTGTTTTAATAGCAAAATAAATTTGAGATCTGGGGACAGAGCTCAATTTGTAGAGTGCCTGCCTTGCAAGCACAGGGCACTGGGTTCAATCCCCAGCACCACAAAAGAAATATATACATAATAAAAATAATAAAGTAAATAAACAAATAAATTTGAAGGGTGTATCTGGCTTCCTTTGAGGAGTAGTAAATTAGATCAACACAGACATAGATCTGATTTTAAAATGGAGTGATAATAGCATACAGATATAAAAAATATTTAATACAAAGTAGTATAGGGAGAACACACTAACCGGGTCCTAAAATAACTTCCAAAATATAATAAAGAAAAATCATATGTAAAAATAGTAGATAGTTTCTGAGTTAATTTTCCAGGTGTAGAGAATTGCCAAAAAGAGTGGTACCTAAACATGAAACAAGAAAAATAACAAAAAAATTAACTGGAAATGAATGAGATAATTATTTTCTGAGTCCTATCAAAGGAATGATATCACAAGACAACTCACCGGGCATATTAGAATATAGGAGTCTATGGAAAATGAAAGCCACAGGTCTTGAACTTCTCCCTGAGAACTATGTAAACTAGTCAAATTAAACTGATATTTTAATATCAGTCTCAAAGTACATATGTGAGTGAGTGAGAATGTGAAATCCTCAAACCTGCAAATAATCCCCATGATTATGCATGCTTTTTCTCAGGAATCTCACAAGATGTATGAAGAAAAATAGTGTAGTACCTTGAGAATGCTTTCCACATAGTGCAGATATGGAACTCTAGCAGTAAAAGAAAAATCTTTTACACATTTCCTACAGAGCAAAAAATACTTACAATCAGAGAAATAACATCAATATCTAGGTCAAAGGATACTTGGAGAAAACTCTGTATAGATGAAGGTATGGAAATAAGACTTTACCTGAATCCCTGCAAACTTCCACCCCTCACCAATAAATCAAAATCATAATATACAAAACAGTGCTTAAAATATGCTTCAGCTTGTGTGAGGAACAAGAGTAAACCTTTTTGACCATTCACATGGGAACTGGAATGCATTATTTCACCTGTGTTGCATCTTCAGGAGGGGCAGGAATATATTTGAGGCCCAATACCTGATACACACTGGGCTATACTTGAGTAAAATGCAAGAAAATCTGGGAAGCAGAAGAAAGTTATCATGAAAGGTATTCAATTTCTTTTATGCTCATCAGGTAATATCTGTGGTGACAAATGTCAATCTCAGCCTAATTATTCTCTAGGTTGACACAGATCTCCTCACTCAGGTAT
>NW_027632793.1:7874088-7881139 GCF_902686455.1 Sciurus vulgaris | reverse complement strand
ATCACAAACATAGTGCACATATATAAAACTTAAGCATGGTGTTTTATTCTATTTCTTAAACTGGATGTACTATAACTAAAAATGTGACTAGCTCCTAGGAACCATTTTTCCCATGGATTATTTATTTTTTCCAAGATGTATATTCTCTTTAACCCTGCCCCTGAAATTGTTGGGTTGGTGTTTGGGTGAGTAATGTTGTGTTCTTATGTGTTATCATGGTCACAAACACTGTAATTTCTGTTAGTCTCTGTGAAAGTGAGGATTATGTATCTTCAATAGCAAGAATTTCCACAAATAATAATGAACACTTGAGTTTATGAATATTCACTTGTTTTATGTCATCATCAATTTTATTTAGTTCTGTCTATGATGAAATTTTATTTTTTATTTCTATAAATATTTTTACTATTTCTTTAGATTTTGAATTTCTTATGATTATTAAATCTTAGCTATATATATCCCTTGTATTAATTGGCAATTCAAGGTACTTGCCTGCATTTCTGTTTTTGTTTCTGGCTTTAAAGATAAGAAAATGTATCCAAAAAGGCAGAAAGATTTGGATTTCAAGAAAAAAAGATTACATTTTTAATTAATAAAATAGAATATAGACATTTTTATTCCCCTGGGTTTGTGCTGTAGGTATCTTGTATGTTTTCTATTTGGAGGTTATTTCAAATAAAATTCTAGGGCTTATCTTTGGAAATTCTAACAGGAAATATAAATAAGGAAAATCTCACTTCCCTATTCCTTCAGGAAAATGAATATATTTACTCAAAATCTTTGGTTAAGTAAACTGTTGAGTGACACATTCACTAAAACATCCACTCCTCTTCCTTGAAGATTTTTTAAAAATGATATTGACAGTGAAACATTCATTCTCTTATCTGGATTTTGGACTTTATTACAAAATACATAGAATAAGATTTGGCAAATCCTAGAAATATGCATCATAATTTATTATTTTCTGAATGATATGTTATAGAAATAGCAACAAAATACATATATTTTTAGAAATAGTTACATATTTTTTCTTTGAAATTACTTATGAGCCTTTTAAATTTATTTCTTTTTTGAGTCATATTTAGACTCTGGGTCTGTGGTGTGCTTTTTTGTACCCTGTAATCTCCAAGAAATTTCCTCATAAGGAATCTAGGTTGATAGCTCAATTTTTGAAGAATGACTAAACATGAAAGAGGGAAAAAATTCTGTTTTGCTTCTGGTATGTCTGGTGTAAGTAGCCTATTCAAAATGGAGAGAAAATAATATTTCTTCTGACACATCCTCTACATCAGGAGCAAATCAACCTTTGAGGAGCTTTGAAGGGATTTCATATAATTCTGTTTCTGGATGGTTTTATTTGTAGCTGTGTTGACACTTAATATCCAAACCTGTGTTTTCTCATCTCTAAAATGTGAATAATTTTAGAAGACAAAGGTGGATCATGGTTGTCATGGAGGCTAGTAACAAATGTATGTGCTATGGTCATAGCTGACAAACCACCTGGAAAATGCTGTGCAGATTCTGAATGTTTATGTGCCATTCACAAGAATTTTCTTTCAAAAGCTTGTAAAAACCTTTTCACTGTAGGCACCAATGTCATCCACATTGCCAACATAAAAGGTTGAATCTTCCTGTCTAAATTCTAAATTCCTATTCTCTGGTGCTTCATGGTGGTATAACTAATTGTTTCCTTGACTTACTTTTACTCTGTGTCCCCCAAAAAAGAGTTGTCTGCTCCATGTTTCTATCTACCCATATTCAACTATGTTTAGAAAATGCCATAGAAACCTGTATTTTTTGCTGGTTTCTAATGGAGGGTTGAGATTACTTCTGGCTTGTGTCATTCCTTGTTATAAATTGAACCAGAATTTCCCTAGGCTTGAGTAAAGTCACCCCATAAACAATCGGGCATATAAAAAGGTTTTGTTTATAGGTAAAATATGTGCTTATTATATGTATACACATAGGTTTAGGCCTGCTTTTATTAAGGTAAAGAACACTATTACCCATATTTCTTCACAGGTACAAAAAATCAGGAGAGACACTGCCCTGAGTGAAAGCAGGGAACTTTAAGCAGAAAGCTTCCAGTGTTTGGTTTTCTCCCTCCAAATGCTGACCATGGTCCATTCCATTCAAGATACCAGAAAAGAAGCAAAATATATTAAAAATTGTATATATGCACACACAGAGAGAGAGAGAGAGAGAGAGAGAGAGAGAGAGAGAGAGAGAGAGAGAGAGAGAGAGAGAGAGAAGTCCTGCTTTTTTGAGTAAGTGCCACTAACCAAATTCTAAAATAATAAAAGTTGTATGAGTCATGTGGTGTAGTAGAGGTGTTTGGGCTTTAAATTATACACAATTTTTTTGTACTGTGGACTGAAACCAGGGTCATTTAACTACTGAGACACATCCCCAGCACTTTTTTATATTTTAGTTAGTGACAGGTTCTTGCAAAGTTGCTGTGACTGGCTCTGAACTTGCAATCTACCTACCTGTACCTTACAAACTGCTGGGATTACATGTGTTTGCCACCATGCCTGGCAAAAAAAAAATCTTGATTCCAAGCCCACTTGCTTATTTAGGGGATTTCATTATAGAAAGAAAAATATCATGTACTGGAAATTATGTCTAAAGCCAAATTGCAAAATAAGATGTTGATCTTTAACCCTGAATCCTCACTGACCAGTTAAGTGGAGAATATGTCAGTAGTAGACTCCAGAAGTTCTGTCCTGTTTCAGAAGTATGTCTTCAAGCACTACCTGAAGTCCTATCTGAGCATATATATTCCAACATTCCAGCATATTCCCAGATTGTGTGGTGGATTGTGGAGAGGGATGATCATCAGAATCACAACTCTAAGTATTGTTTTCTGTCATGAGGAGGGCTATGGTCTGTAGTGTGTAGGTGTCTCAGATCTTCTTTCTCCCTGAGTTTGTTTTTCATTTTTGGTGGGATGGTGGTCCTGTGTGTTAAACCCAGAGATCCTTTACCACTAAGCTACATTGTGGTATTTTTTTTAAAATTTGAAACATATGCTGAGTCTGGCCTTGAACTTGTGCCCAGCCTCACGAGTTGCTAGAAATACCAGTGTGTATCACCCTGGCTGAATCCTCCTGAATGATCTCAATGTATGGAAAGAAAAATGTGAAATCCAGAACCCTGTCTCCTAGCCTAAGCCTATATATATATGTCAATAAAATCCTAAAAATCCACCTCCCTGTCCATATTCCCAATGACAAATTCTCCTCTGCTCAGTATTGTCAATTATTTTTCCCTATTACATTTCAAATGAACACAGTATTTTAATTTTTTTTTTATCAAAGAACTGGATAGAACTTTAAGAATAATTTGTTTTTTGGCTGGGTGCAATGACTCAGGCCTATATTCCCAGAGACTCAGTTGGCTAAGGCATGAAGATTGCAATTTCAAGGTCAACATCAGGAATTTAACTTGAGCATAGGCAACTTAGAAAGACCTGTCTCAAAATTTTAAACCATGAACTGGTTATGCAGCTCAGATTTATCATGCCCATGTGACAAATCCCCAGTAACATAGAAAAAGTCAAAAGCAAAGGCTTTCATTGTTGTTGTTGTTGTTTATGAGCATTTCACATGATAGAAATTAGAGAAAATTCACTTGATATTTGCAAAAATATGTGCTTGTATTCTTCTTTTGTCTCTCTAAGGTCAGACAGCTTGTCACATGTCTTAGTGTTGAGAAACCCCCTGGTGAAATTTATGTCAGAAGGTTCTCCTTCCCCTCTCTGGTATTTTCCTGGTACTGTGTTTCAGCACTGATATGAGGGTCCCACAGCTGGAACACCTAATGTCTCTTGAGAATCTAGTGAATATCGTACTTGGATCTTATCTTGTAAGAGAGCAGATTAAATTTAGGGACTCTAGCTTTTCAGGGAAGTAGTTAAGTGCCCTAAACCTGGGATAAATCTGCCAGTTTGCCCTTCATCCAAAGGTCATTTCAGTTGTTCCCTGACCTTGACTACTGTAAATACTGCTATAATGAAGATGACAATGCAACCATTTATTTAACATACCAATTTCAAATACTTTGGGAATGCACCCATAATTATTATGTTATAAATTTTTAAAGAACTTTCAACTTTCAAGTCTTTTTAAAAATTGTCCCTACTGAAATCATATTCTAGCACAGTTTGCAAGTGTTTATTTTATCCATATCCACATAATTGGAGTACAAGCTATTCTTCCATTTTTTGGTAGTAGCCATTCTAACAGTTGCACTCAGGTTGGAGAAGTTCTCATAGATGAATGGTGTAGCAAATTTTTGCTGAAAGTTAGAATCCATGCTGCCTTATACTCATTTAAAGAAGGTGATGTGAACCTATTTTAGAAATAAACAGGAGTCTGTACTTTTAACATTTTTTCTTCATTCCTGGTGGAGATTACAGCCCATGAAAATTCTTGCTTGCCAATGTGGAGCCATATTTTGGAATACAAAGAGTTTTGCAAATGTGCATTTGTCAATGCTCCCAAATCCTAGAAGATTAGGATGTGGTCCAGTCAATGGAAAAAGTTGAATTTTGGACATATTCCTTAGAGAAAGAATTGTTTACCTCTGGAGTTATTACTGAGGTGAGCTGAGGAAGAGGACTCATGTTGTACTTCACTGCCACTTTGGCTGCCAGTCATAGACTGTATTTCCCTTGTTAACTCTTTGATGCTGGATAGATAGAAGCTCAACTATTACCAGCAACTTTTCACAGATTACACTGGCAAATATCTTTTAGGAAAAATTGGGACCTTTGAGATTTAACTCCTCTTCTTCTCTGGTCCCATGGAAGAGATCTTGCATTTTCATAGAAAAACACTCTCTTTCTCTGATCTTGATACTCATGTATATCTGGTCTCTTTCTCTGTGTGTACCAGTTATGTTAAAATTCAATCTACAAATGATTTAGTTAAATGTGTTATATTTATGACACAAACTGTCTTCCTCTATTCAGGGTGACAGTGGATGTAAGCACTCTGTCCCAGTTATAAGGATTATTGCTCAAGGAATATTAATGTTCTAGTATAACCCAACTTTTCCTAATTATCTGATGGTAGGTTTTTTTGTTTCATATGTCTCTAGTTTATAAATTTAAGAGGGATTCACAAGAGTAGATATTTATTTGGTGTATCCATAAGTGAATCAAGAGTCAAGAGGTTCATATTCTGCTATATTTTTATAATCATCCCTCTTAATATCTGCTTTCTGTTGGGCAGTGCTGGGGTATAATTCCAGTGTCACACACATTCTGCACATAATCCCAACCAGTGTTCTGTGCCTCTAGTTCTAATATCTACCTTTAGGCTGGATTGTATCCTTCATTCACATTAAATAATTTTCTTGATATTATTTATTTTATATAGGCCATTTTATTTCACTTAATAATAAAAACAATGTTTACATATATATGGATTTACCTATGGAATTTTCTCTATTGTGATTTCTTGATCTTTATATTACCACAATATTATATTGTTGTACATATAATTTTATATTGTGGCATATTATAATTTTATAACATATATTGGTGTCAGGTAAATGATAGCTGGTGGTTTTTGCTTTTACATTTCATAGAGTTCTTGACTATTACATAGATGGATAATCTTCCAGGAGAATTTTAGATGTTTTTACTTTGTTCCCTTCTTTAATTTTCTTGGGATATTATTATAGATTAACTTGGGGAAAATAGCCATCCTTATAATGATAGTTTTACCATGTATACATAGGGTATGCAATTCATTCTTGATGTACTTCTGTATTTTCTCAAATTCTGCAACTTTTTAAATATGCTCACATATGAAATAGAACATTCATGTGACATCTTTATAAAATATATATGGTGTATTTTTAGTATTTGTCAAACTGGATAGAACAGAAAATGTTTCTGGTTTCTAGAACCATTATTGTCCACAATTTAGTATTTATCTCTTCCTAAATGTACATCCCCTTTAACCATGACCCTGGGTTTCAACTCTGGAGTAACATTGTTATTTCCTCATATATCCAGGAGTTGTAATTTCAGTCTCTGTGTTTGGTGGTAGTATATCATGTATGTTTGCTTAAAAAAATACACTTTCTGCACATGGAGAATAACAGTTTAAGCTGTGTTTTCCCTTTATGAGAATGCCTTTATTCCACATGATCATCAATATTATTTAATTTTGTGTACATGATGTGGTTTTATTTTACATTACCTAATCTCTGAAGATGTTTAGTTTTTCATGATTATGAAACACTTAGATATCTTCTATTTAAAGTTGCTATTCAAGTCTTTTGCCTGCTTTTCTTTTGCAGTCTGTATGTTCTTTCTTCTAAGTGTTTGATTATATATGAAACAATTACATCATTTTCCCTTGCACCATTTCATAGAATCATTTGATGATTCAAATTTTTACATTAATATTATATAATTTATAAATTTAAAAATATTATTTTGTATAATTTTTAAAGTTTAAAAGTTTTTTGTTTTCTTTTTCCCTTGTGTGATATTGGGGATTGAAACTGGTATACTATTACTGAGCTATATCCTCTGCTCTTTTTTAAATTTTATTTTCAGACACACTTTGCTCAGTTTCTTGGGTTGGCCATAGGCTCTTGATCCTCATGCCTTATCTTCTAAAGTACTAGATGTTTCAGGTGTGCACCACCACCTGTGCACCTGAGGGGTGTGCATCCTCTCTCACTCTTTCTTATGTCAACTTTAGGATACTTTATATTACATTTTATATTTCACTAATATTTATACTTAATTCTTATATTTATATTTGCTATGTGAAAATGGGTTATTTGGAATGAGTGAAGGGTACAATAGCATATTTATTATCATACAATATTCCAATATCCTAACACCTTTCTTTGGAAAGAATGCCATTTTCCTCTTCCCTGCACTACAATCTCTAGTATTTAAAACTGTCTAAATAGAAGAGACTTACTAAGAATTTTCTCTTGAGTTCCACCATGTATTCACTTTATTATGAGTTCTGCACTGGTTGTTTTCACTTCAAAACATCAGTCTTTTGTGGCATTATGG
>NW_027632793.1:7691798-7873989 GCF_902686455.1 Sciurus vulgaris | reverse complement strand
TACAATTTTTAATATATTTTGCTTCTTTTCTGGTATCTTGAATGGAATGGACCATGGTCAGCATTTGGAGGGAGAAAACCAAACACTGGAAGCTTTCTGCTTAAAGTTCCCTGCTTTCACTCAGGGCAGTGTCTCTCCTGATTTTTTGTACCTGTGAAGAAATATGGGTAATAGTGTTCTTTACCTTAATAAAAGCAGGCCTAAACCTATGTGTATACATATAAAAAGCACATATTTTACCTATAAACAAAACCTTTTTATATGCCCAATTGTTTATGGGGTGACTTTACTCAAGCCTAGGGAAATTCTGGTTCAATTTATAACAAGGAATGACACAAGCCAGAAGTAATCTCAACCCTCCATTAGAAACCAGCAAAAAATACAGGTTTCTATGGCATTTTCTAAACATAGTTGAATATGGGTAGATAGAAACATGGAGCAGACAACTCTTTTTTGGGGGACACAGAGTAAAAGTAAGTCAAGGAACCAATTAGTCATACCACCATGAAGCACCAGAGAATAGGAATTTAGAATTTAGACAGGAAGATTCAACCTTTTATGTTGGCAATGTGGATGACATTGGTGCCTACAGTGAAAAGGTTTTTATAAGCTTTTGAAAGAAAATTCTTGTGAATGGCACATAAACATTCAGAATCTGCACAGCATTTTCCAGGTGGTTTGTCAGCTATGACCATAGCACATACATTTGTTACTAGCCTCCATGACAACCATGATCCACCTTTGTCTTCTAAAATTATTCACATTTTAGAGATGAGAAAACACAGGTTTGGATATTAAGTGTCAACACAGCTACAAATAAAACCATCCAGAAACAGAATTATATGAAATCCCTTCAAAGCTCCTCAAAGGTTAATTTGCTCCTGATGTAGAGGATGTGTCAGAAGAAATATTATTTTCTCTCCATTTTGAATAGGCCACTTACACCAGACATACCAGAAGCAAAAACAGAATTTTTTCCCTCTTTCATGTTTAGTCATTCTTCAAAAATTGAGCTATCAACCTAGATTCCTTATGAGGAAATTTCTTGGAGATTACAGGGTACAAAAAAGCACACCACAGACCCAGAGTCTAAATATGACTCAAAAAAGAAATAAATTTAAAAGGCTCATAAGTAATTTCAAAGAAAAAATATGTAACTATTTCTAAAAATATATGTATTTTGTTGCTATTTCTATAACATATCATTCAGAAAATAATAAATTATGATGCATATTTCTAGGATTTGCCAAATCTTATTCTATGTATTTTGTAATAAAGTCCAAAATCCAGATAAGAGAATGAATGTTTCACTGTCAATATCATTTTTAAAAAATCTTCAAGGAAGAGGAGTGGATGTTTTAGTGAATGTGTCACTCAACAGTTTACTTAACCAATGATTTTGAGTAAATATATTCATTTTCCTGAAGGAATAGGGAAGTGAGATTTTCCTTATTTATATTTCCTGTTAGAATTTCCAAAGATAAGCCCTAGAATTTTATTTGAAATAACCTCCAAATAGAAAACATACAAGATACCTACAGCACAAAACCAGGGGAATAAAAATGTCTATATTCTATTTTATTAATTAAAAATGTAATCTTTTTTTCTTTAAATCCAAATCTATCTGCCTTTTTGGATACATTTTCTTATTTTGGATACTTTTCTTATCTTTAAAGCCAGAAACAAAAAAGAAATGCAGGCAAATATCTTGAATTGCCAATTAATACAAGGGATATATATATATAGCTAAGATTTAATAATCATAAGAAATTCAAAATCTAAAGAAATAGTAAAAATATTTATAGAAATAAAAAATAAAATTTCATCATAGAACTAAATAAAATTGATGATGACATAAAACAAGTGAATATTCATAAACTCAAGTGTTCATTATTATTTGTGGAAATTCTTGCTATTGAAGATACATAATCCTCACTTTCACAGAGACTAACAGAAATTACAGTGTTTGTGACCATGATAACACATAAGAACACAACATTACTCACCCAAACACCAACCCAACAATTTCAGGGGCAGGGTTAAAGAGAATATACATCTTGGAAAAAATAAATAATCCATGGGAAAATGGTTCCTAGGAGCTATTCACATTTTTAGTTATAGTACATCCAGTTTAAGAAATAGAATAAAACACCATGCTTAAGTTTTATATATGTGCACTATGTTTGTGATATATCACATGTATATATGTTTACAAAAAATATGTGGAACTTCTGAGAAAACAAATATCGGAAGCACCTAAAAAACTCACACATCCCATGTGCAGATGATAAAACTAATCCTTACAAAAAAAAAAAAAAAAACAATTTCCCCCCGAAGTAACCTACAATGTATCCCTGTAAAATTGTTATGTACCTATAGGAATACATCATAGTAGTTTCTACATTTTTGTGTATCTATAAGGTGGTAATTTATAAAACTATTAAATAAATGAAAGAGAGGAGGAACATAGAAGGAGAGGAAAAGAGGAACTACTGGGTACTAAAATGGAGCAAATTATATTCTTTGCTTGTATGATTGTGTCAAAATGAAGTCAAATACTATGTATAACTACAATGAAATAATAAAAAAAATCAACATGCTTTACTTAATGAAATAAGAAACCAAATTATAAAGTTCTAAATTTCATCCACAAAATTTCATATATAATTTTAGCCAAGAAATTTTTCAATTATAAGATCAAAAGGAGTACTTATCATTACCTGACATTCATGTATATTATGAAACTATACTTTTTCAATAATCATCAAGAAATCACAATATAAACTAAATCCATATATGAATCCACATGGGTGTAAAAATTATACACTTAATTGAAATAGAAAAATCTAAATAAACCATAATAATACCAATGTCACCAACTAACCTATTCTTGTCTCAATATTAAAAAAAAATAGAAAGTACTAGGGATATATCTCAGTAGTAAAGTATCCTGAGGTTCAACTTCCAGCAAAACAATAAAAAGAAAAGAAAAGAAAAAAGAAAGTGAAAATGAAAATTAGCTAGGTGAGGAGGAAGCGAGGTTTTTATAGGCCACAGCTCTTCTCCTGCTGGAAAATGGCATGTGGAGATTTGATCAAGACAATGGACCCATGTGTCAATCACCAGCATCTGGGTAGCTGCTGGGACACAGGCACACATCGGCCAAATAGTGTTAGAGGTAGGGGTTGAGTATGCCCTGCAAGGGTAAGGAAGAGATAGGATCTCTGCCACTGATGTGCTCCCCACCTGAATGACCAGCAGGACTGAGGGTACACAGCTCAACAGGAGGGCTCAGGCCTGCAGACTCCAGGGACTGTGGAGAATACGGGTCTGCCGGCTCCTGTTCCTGCACAATCAGTCACGTGCCATTCCAACAGAATCCCTCCCCAGGCTTGTGATGCCACTGCCCACTCACCATTTCCCAGTGCTCAGAAGCCAGTCTTTGTCCCTATGGATCTTCAGCTCCTGTGTGGCAGAGCAACCTGGGACTCTGAAGCGGGAGAGTAAAACCTAGAGTTGAATGGCTAATATGGCGGTCTCAGGGAAAACAGGGAAGGTGGTGGAAACCCACCCCCAACTCCCTGGCAGCAAACAGTATAGGACAGTTCTAAGTGTTTCTGATTGGACAGGGCCTCAGACCTGCCCCTCGAGTCAGGGAGTGTTCTCTGTGAGTGACAGCAAATAATATCCAATCCAAGCATGAAAAAGACCAGAATGACAGGTTCTTGGTTGCAGTTTTATTTTTAAGGTTTGGGAATTCCTCCCCAAAGCCTCAGTCTGCTGCTATTTTAAGGCAATATTTCCTTCTAGAAGTGGGATTTAATCCAGCCAGGAGAATACTTCCATTTAACATAATGCACAAGGTCATTCCTGTTTATGGATTTTATATAAAGTATTTTATTCATGAATGAAAATAATATGAGAGTTACTATGAAATGTTTTTTTTTTTAACTTTTCTGCTTTCTTTTCTTGTTAGGAGACAGACTAAACTTTGAATGGGAACAACCTCTAAAGCAACATTATCTACTGCAAACAACACCTAAGGCACAAATGTAATTTAAATATTTCCAGTATTCACATTGATAGCATAAAAAGAAAGAGTTGAAATTGATATAAATAACATAACACAGCCTTTCCAGAATATTACCTTTATGTGATTTATAAAATACTATAAATGAAGTACATATGTTTTTGGAATGATCAAGTTTGACTTTCTCCATCATACTTCATTTCACAGTAGCCACATTCCATGTTTCAGGGCTATGGATTGCTTGATGTCAGGGACTAAAAAAACATGATATCTCTTTATATGCTAGTGTTGAGGGATACAGTTCCCCAATAATATTTCTCCTCAGGCACAAAATTAGAAAAAACAAGACCCTGAGTGGGAGCAGGGAGCTCAAATAAGGAAGAGTCTAAAAGTAGATAATTTTTCTCACTTCATAATGACCACAGGTTTTTCACATTGCAGCTATCATACAGCAGAAAAAACAACTTGGATTTCTTACGAGTTAGGGATACAGTCTGCATTCTTCCATGGCCTATTGTTTGCATACATGAAATTCAAACTTATTTGGCAATTTGGGGTTAGACATAATGGCCAACATGTAATATCTCTTTCCTTCTGTGGACCTATTACACAATTAATAAGCAGGTGGGCTGGGACTCAGGATGAGCTGTGTCTGATTCCAAAATCAAATCATCTCCACTAATCACAAAACTCTTGAAATATTCCTTATTCTCATCAGACTTGGAAAGGGACAATTATTCAAAACAGCAGGATTTGTGATATATGTACATGAAATCCAGTTCTGTGTATTACATAGCATAATACAAACAGAACATTCTATTATACATGTATCACCTTGGGGCTCCCATTCCATAATCCAGGAAATCTGATTCAGTTTACATCAAGGGTAAACACCAGCTAGATTTTATCTAAACACCCATTTACATATCAAAATATAGGTTGATGTCAAATATGTGGGAAGTTAAATCAGGGTTTATTAATTATAGAACAGGCTGACCTAGAGGAATATAAAGGACCACCAAACCCTATGTTTTCAAACCAAAGTGGGACATGGGCTATAGAGTTAGGCAGCAGAAATTTTTTATTGAGGGCATAGAGCAAAAGGAGGCCAAGGAGAAACATATAATTATTGGCAGTATCATGAAATAACAGATAATTGGAATGTGGATTTCCAAAAGAAAGCATTAACATATTGTGTTTAGGCATGTGAATAATATGAGTGCTCATGATGCAAAGGTAATATATACTTCTGAAGTAAAATGATATGTCATAAATTGGTTAAGCACTATCCAACCTTAGACCATGGACAAGAGAGTAACAAGAAAAAGTAGATTTTTTAAATGCCAATGCCCAGAAAATCCTGGATGAGAGAAGCTATAGAGATGGGGTTATAGAGCTTTATTTTTTGGCATGGTAAAATCATAAAAAAACAATGGACTACTCCTACCTCATTAGTTTGTTTAAACTTTCTCCTCTTTGTGTGAAATACTTTCTTGGGAAAGGTTAGGTTTTTAAGTCTTCTAAAATAACTAGATGTACAGTGGAGATGACAAGGACATGAGCTTCCAGGGCAGATAGCTAAAACAAAAGAGTAGCAAGAGAAAATATTCAGTGCCCAGCAAACATTGAAAATAATGGAAAAAATATGTTCTACTATTTCTTCATTTATGTAGATTTACACCTATTAATTTGTCAGAGAGAGTAATACAGTCTACATTTCTTTGGGAATGGGAATGTAGGTCATTCAAGTGGTAAATTCCTGGAAAAGGTTTAGGGTGATCCCCATACTTGGGTATTTGTACTGGATCTATTCTGACAAGCTCCAATTCCTGCCTGTTTAGACCATTCTCCAGATGTCTCATCTAATCTTAGACTGAAGATATCAATATTGCTTTTTTGGTCCACTTGCTCTTTCCTAAAGGAGACAGAATTAAGAGGTAACTCCATGAATATCTACATGAAACTCTATGAACAGATTGTCTTACATGTAGGACAAAAATAAACTCTGGCCATCCTGGCTGATTCCACATGGGACACTCCCTAATGAATATTTTTATATACAGATTATTTATTTATAGATATATGCATAGGCCTCCATACTTGGGTGACACTGTTTTATAGAATAAAGCCTTTGGATATATATTTGAGTAGAAAAAAGTAGTATCCAGTACTTAAATATCCACCCTACCATCCATGTTCAGCAACACAATCAGGAAAGTTCTGTCACAGATTCTACATAGAATATCCTGCTCCTATGATTGCAGATTCCCTGCCAATCATACACCTTACACACAGACACAGAAAGTAAATGTAAAAGGATTTCTCAGATATGATCCCAGATTAGGACTTGCCTGGATTGGTCTTCTCTGGGCTGCTCTCTTTTACCTGTGGGTGCCTCATGATAAGTGATGATATGGGTCTGGTGTGAGGGCTGAGTCAGTATCTAAATATGCTCCCACTCTGAACATTTTTGTGCCTAGAACATTGGAAGCTTTGGACTCATCAAAAAATAACTTGCTGTCTTGTAGATCTTTATTAACATGAGGTAAACAAAAAATGTCTCTAAAATGTGGATGCCACACTTCTACATTCTGTTGGATTTTAGTGCTAATAAACCATCACTTCTTCAAAGTATAACTACCTGGGCCTCTTTCTATAATAAAACTGATCAAAAGTTTCCTTTGGAGTGCTGATTTGTCATCTCATTAACAATCCAAAATTATATAAACAAGGATGGACTTTCAGCCCCTTGGGAATTTGTCAATGCACTATTGCCCACTTCTGTGGAGGCTCATAGCAGGTCTGGGAGGTGCCCTGGAGAAGATTTTTATCTGGATGGCAACATTAGAACTCTGATTTCATCCAAGTGAGTTTAATCTATATCTTGAGACTGCATCCAGTCTGGAGCCAGAAAATCACAATAATTTCAGAATATACTTGATAGAGAGCTCAGAATGGTGTAAAACAAGCTGAAATTCTGGACTCACTAGTTCACTGGTGAGAAATATTTCCAGTGGTCACATGATGGCAGCACTGCACAAACCTCGGTCAACATTTTTGCACATACAAGTTCCAGGCTTGTCACCTGGATATCAGTCAGTTGTCACTCACCTGCCTCTACAAAACCCACAAAGGCACTGACCACATGTGCATCATGTGCATCCTTAATTGCACTTAAACACTCTGTGATTTTCAAGGGAAAAAAATCTTCTTGAACTACTCACCCTGGACTGTTTGTCTTGATGTAAACAGAGTTCACTTGTTTCAAACAGAAACTCTGTGCCATCTTGCTCCCCAGGTTTCTATGATGCTAAAAGTCACATGATACAGAGAATACCCATTGTTAAAATGAGCTCAAGGGTCTCTCTCTTTATGTAAAATGTATTTTACTTTCACTGTGAGTCTGGGAAAGCCTATTCCAGACTTTTGTAACTGTGTGAAAAACTCCATAGATGTGCCAATAAATAAATATATAAAGACATTCACTAATCAACTAAAATGCATCCTTCTTTTTGCCATAGTTAAATGTGGGAGACCTTGAGACTCCCTGCTTACTAGGATCTCTACAAATTTGTTGAATGGGGATGGTGGGTGTAGTTCTCTCTGCTCCTCTGTGTATCATCCAGAATGTCTGCTTTCCACTCAGTCTGTGACAATTTTGGTAACCTGCACTGTGGTACAAATTCAGATATATGATAATGTACTTAAAGAGATTTTATCATCAGGGAATGATAACATCAATTTGATTCTATGTTCCTTTCCAGTAATTTTTTTCTTTTTGCTTTTCAGTAATAGCATACAGGTAATTTAGTAACAAGATTTGCTTCATTTATGAAATGGGAACAATGATTCCCATTGAAACTTATGGCACGTGACCAGGATTCAATTAAAGCCCAGTACACTGTTGTCTAAAATGCAGGGGAATGAGAAAAGGGAAGGGAAGCCAGGAGCAGAAGATAAAATGCAACATGGTGGAGCCAGGAGCCACAATTTTCCCCATGAAATGTAGACTGAAAGGATACAGGTCTAGTCTTCAGGTTTTGATGAGAGAGAGAGGCCATTTTCTTAGCTAAGGTCATTTTCCTAATGGCCATTTTTCTAGTGAAGCCAAGTTTAGGCTGGTAACAAATACACCCAAGAGTCTCCCAGCCATGACATACCATGTACCTCTGGGAGTCAAAACTTGAGGCTAGTACACTCTTGGATTTTTGATGTTCACTTAATGAAGCCATCCCTATAAGGTACATCAGATCAGGTGTAGTGCTGAAAGCTAACAAAGACTCTTGACCATGGAACACAGGGCTCGCTCTCTCCTAGGATTTTCTGACCAGTTCAAGTAGCAGTCGCAAAAAGAAGCAATGACAGTAAGAAAACCATGACTCTAATTTCATTCTAGTGCTAACAAGCAGCATGTGTACATATGACCTTAAATAGTGCTGATGAAAGAACTCCCTGGTGGAGTCCTATGGGGGTATGAGCAGCAGGGAGAGAGAAAAAGAAGGCACAGAGAACTGTGACAATGGTTGGAAGCATGGTCTACTGACCTTGAATTCAATTACATTGCTAGAGGAACAACAAAGTATTAACTTGTTAATAATTTCCCTGTGATGTAAACTCCCTGAGGTCAGGGTCAGGGCTCAATGCCTAAGCAACTTTGAGACATTTAGTCCCATATGAATATCTAATTTAAGCCTGAATATTTAGGGAAATAAAACATTAATATGACTTGGAATCTTCAAAATTCAGCACCATTCTTTATGCATAGCACCTCTCCTGAGTCAGGGCAGCTAGAATCATCTCTATGAGCTTTCTAGCCTGAGTTTCCAATGACAGCTCTGTAGGACATGCAGGGAAGATTTGGGTGTCCCACAGGCTCTGAGTCGGAAGAGGGGCTGTAAGCAGGTAATATCTTTCTATATTTCTACACACTGACCCACAAGCTTCATAGTGCCACTACAGTTGTATGTGCTTCAGATAATGTGCTCAATATGCACAGTAACAGATAGCACAATAGTAATTTCATCATACATGCAATTTACAGTTCTTTTTATATTTGAGCATTACTTGAGTTAATAAACCACCCATAGTTTTAAACCATTATTCTATAATCTGCATAAGAGCAGATTGCATAAGAGAACAGTTGTGGTCAGTGGTCACTGACCACAGTCTTATTATTCTTTTATAATATTTGGTTGGCTCAGTTTTATTATTCTTTTATAATATTTGTTTTCTCCTAGTTTTTAGCAATCATACATATAATCTGTAAATTATAAAGTTTTACCCAAAAAGTAAACCAAACAGTGAGAGTAGAGAAAGAATTTTGGGTTGGGGGAGGATTTCTCTTCTCTCCCATCATTATCCCACAAGAACTGCTTTCCTTGGAATTCTATTTCCTTGGCACAAATTCTGCTCTTGAATTGTTCAGACCTCTGTCTCCTTAGACTCCTTGTGTGACTCATGCCTACTCACCTCTCCTCTTGTTGTAGTTGTGCTGAATCTTGGCAGGTATGAAGGAGCACCCACTTCTGGTCATCCCACACCAGCACTGGGGGAGAAGCCAGAAGTAACTAAACTGAAGCACATTTGGGAAACAATACTGAGCAGTAGTGAACAGTGAGGTCACCTATGAGAGAAAAAAGGTCTCAGGCCATAGCCTACCACCTCTGAGGAAGAGTGACTCTATATTGCTTTATTAGAAAGATGAAATTTAATCTATATGCACCATCTGCTTTGAGTTTCCTCATGAACAGAATGGGAAGTCGTGGAGGGTTCAGGATAAGAGCAGGGTGGGATAGAGCTGTTCATACCTTTTTTATGTGTCCTAAGTATCTTATTCTATTTTATATGATTATTAGTGTCTATCAGGTCACATGGCTGATCTCCTAGGTGAGAGAATATCATTTTGATCATGTGGACATACCACAAAGACTAGATTATTCTAGGGAGAAGGATTTGCACTCTCTATACTTGGAGCTCCAAACACAATGTAATTTGGTTTGGAAATATTCTCAGCTGAATAAATGATAAACCTTGTGTCAGGAGTCAGAGTATATTGATCCAATACAGTTCTGCCCCTGATGATTGTGCAGGATAGAAAGACAAGGGGCCCCAGGACTGGCTTTCTTCTCTGTACAGTGAACCACTTCTCTCCCCTGCTCTCAAAGACCTTATTATTCTGGAGTTGTTGAAATTTTGTCTTTGGTAGACATTTGAGCAGCAGCTGACAGGACAGTGTGCAAAGATGTGACTATGCTAAGCCTAGTACTGTCTGGCTTCTTGCAGACACTGTGAAAACATGGTTTATTCTTCCCAGAGTCCTTAAGCAGTAATAATCATAAAAGAGGTAATGATATAACTAAATTTTTAGGCACAAAGGTGCTGGAGGGCACTACATCTGCTGAATATCATATGTCTGCAAGTGTATGTGGTCAGAAACTAAGGATGCAATGGCCAGAAACAAAGTCTTGTGATAAGGCCACATTTATGGTAGAACATCCTGAACTTCTAATTGAGAGGAGCTAGGGCATTCCTCAACTTGCTCTCAGAGTGCAAAGATGACTGAAGTCATGCCTGGAAAATGTCTTGTGGCAGAGGAGCACAGGGTTCATTTGTGTTCTGGTGTGACCTTATAGCTCAAATTCTTCAAGCTGTACCTTAACACCCTGCCTCAGATTAAGGGTGATTTTGAAAGTGCAAAGATGGACAATATTTTTTTGAGTAAAGTAGGACTAATTTTGATTGGTAATTGCCATAAACAATTGAGATTTTAAATATGTTTTTGTAAGTAAAACAGGCAAATTGAACTAAGAAAACTAAATAAAGCAAAAATAATACAAGTGCCAAAATATCAAGGGTTACATAAAAAAATATGTTTGGAAATGTCTACAAGATATAAGTGGCAGGAATCCTCCCAATCTGAGTAACAGACTGACTGGTGTAGAATCTCTCTGAGGGGCTGTCAAGTTGGCATCATTCTTCTGCTTCCCCTCTTTCTCCTTTAGGCCTATATAATCATCTTGTACCCAAGGGAGAATAGCAATTAACTGGGAAGCCATGGTTAATTAAAAACAACACTTTGGAGAATGCATTTGACTTCATAATCTGGCTATACCACTTTCAAGACCAGTGGCTTTCAGCAGGAGGTTTATCTCCCTCTGGGCCCTGGTCTCCTCATTTGTGAAATGAGGATATCCCAGTGCCTGGGTTCTTAGACAGTGCCATGAGCTGATAAAGATGGAGACTCCCAGGTCTATGGCAAAAACAACTGTTTCCCTGCAAGTTAGAGGGGTGTCAACCCAGAGCATTTTATCTCTCTCCAGTATCCACTTACTCTTCCTTCATAAGTAACTTCTCATTTTTTTTTTCTGGGATTCGACCTCTGCATTTCACCCCAGGTGGGATAAGTAGAGCAGGTGATCATGCCTAAGTAGTCAGAGCATGGAAGTCCTCTGAAAAAGAAAGAAATTCCCTTCCAAATTGACTTGAGCTCATGCAGACAGACTGCTCCAGAGGCCCAGAAGTGACTGTTTAGAAGTGAGTATGAAAATCTTACTGCCATCTTGGGGCTCCAGGGAGGCCAGAAAATGGAAAGAGAACAGAGATGAAAAGAGACTGGCTTATAGATAACAGCTGTGTCTGCATCCAGAACTACCCACAAGGTTTTTACTTGTAAAATAAACCCCTACAAACACACACACACACCTATGCCTATATTAGTTTGAGTTAGTTTTAGTTTTCTGTCACTTGAAACTTGAAAGAGTGATGTTTGAATTATTTTTTTCTCAATCTCCTTTCTTTTGCAGCAGTGAAGTGACAAGAGAATGGTAACAAGGAACAACAGAAGATTAAATTATCCAGAAATCAAACCTAATAAATAAATGGGCAAGTGAACTAAACAGAAACTTCTTAAAAGGAGAAATATAAATGGCCAAAAAAACATGAAAAATTGTTCAAGTAACCAATTAGGGAAACGTACATCAAACATACACTGAGATTTCATCTCTCACCAGTTAGAACTGCAGTCATGAAGAATACAAATAATAAATGCTTCAAAGGGCATAGAGAAAAAGGAGTATTTTTATACCATTGGAGGAAGTGTAAATTAATACAACCACTAGGAGATGATATAGAGGTTTCTCAAAAGACTAAGCATAAAAGCACCATATGACCCAGCTATACAACTCTGTACTACTTATCCTGAGGAATTGAAGTCATCATGCTACAGTGATATATACACACCCATCACCCATGTTTATAGCAGTACAGTTCAAAATAGCCAACAATAAAACCAGTCTAGGTGCACATCAATGGATGAATGGAGGAAGAAAATCATCCATATATACATAATGTAGTTTTATCCAACCATAAAGAAAATGTTATTTACACACACACACACACACACACACCAAATATTGCTTTATTCATCCAAAAACAAAACTGAAATTATGTCTTTGAGGAAAATGAATGGGATGAAAAAACATCATTTAAGTGGGATAAGTCAGACTCAGAAGGTTAAGTGTCATATGTCATATATGTATGCTAGAGAGGAAAAGGAAAACAAAGCAGGGGGCAGATCTTCTAAAATCAAAGAAAGATCAGCAGAGAAATTTGACCAAGGTGTGGAAAGTACGGAGGGAGGGATGAAGTGCTGTAGAATAATTTCCACCAAATTGTATTGTCATATTGTGTTCTTGTATAATATGTAACAACAAATCCCAGCATTATATACAACTGAGTGAAGTCTTTGAAAATCAGGATCATGTCCTTGTTACACCTGTTTTGAAGACTAAACACCCAAAAATGCTGAGGCAAGAAAACAAGTTTTATTTATAGAATAGAACAATGGGAGAGAGGGACACAGAGAGAGAGATTCCTCTGGAGGGAAGTGGGTCCAGAACTGATGCTTGAGGATGCAGTGGTATCTTTTTCTATTGTAGATTTTAAGTTTCCTTTATTTTCATGTCCCCTCTTCCTTATCTTACCTATATGACTGAAGTTTACCAAAAGCCAGGAAGAGAGTTATCCAGCAGATGATTGCTTGGGTTGGAAAATGTAAACTTTCCCCTCCCCTGGGGGCACTTAGCAACCAGATGATGGGGAATGCTACCTACCCATTTCCTGTGCTTTGACAATTAACTACCAAGTTTTCCCCCTGGACTCAAAACTATAATACATGAATTAAAAATAAGAAAAAAGTTTAAGTCCATAAAAGCCTGAGAATGACCTGACACTGGCCACATGTTGGAGCACAGCTTTAGACAATCCCAGAGACTTGAGTCTGTCTTCATGGGCCCCTCCATATGCAAAGATTATAAGTTACACTTTACTACTGTGCTGGTACAAAGATGAATATTATTCAAGAAAGATTGCATTAATTTATTTTCCTTAGGATTTCAAAATAAAACATTTCCATGGGATGCAGGTACTGTGATTTTTGTGCCCAATGGATATATCAACCCTGAAAATACTTGCTTTTTTCTTTATTATAGATAATATTTTGTCAGTGGGCATATATTTGTAACAAACAATTTCTTTCTTGTTTCAGGCAAATCAATTTTCACTGGATCTACAATGCATTTTGAGAACCACATCTACTGAGGCACATTTCTTGAGTAAATAGAATAGGTATAGCTATCTATGTTGTGAATTTCCTTTGGTGAGCTGTCAGAGCAATGATCACTTCTGATTGGTTAAATTGTAGTTGAGGTTTGATTGTGAAGAACAGGATGGGAGGGAGGATTTCAGAGCACCTCTCACATTTGATTGGCCGAATGCACAGTTTTCTTATTGGACCAGTAACCATCTATGCAGGATATTGCAGGCTGGTAATGATCACCCTGTAAAATCATGCTGGTTGTACAGTGCAGAGGCTTTTCATTTGCATAGGTAAATCTATAGCATGAAAAGCCTCACATGCAAATCTTTGTTTAAAGGAAATGGAAATTTATGTCCATCTTGTGGAGATGTCTAAAACCTGGCCTCAGGGATCCTGGATAATGAACGTCCTGCCATACTTGATCATTTTCATGTTGCAGTGGAGAACAAGGGTAACTGATGCTCAGGAATAGGTCAACTTTATCTCTCAGTAGACCCATCTGTTAAAGTGTAAGAAGGAAAAGGCTATCCCAGGTGATTTCCTCTATTCTTATACTTTCTCCCTTTGGTTTTCCTGAAAGAGCTATAGACTGAAGTTTCAGAAATCATGACAGTTTATCTGGAGCAAGATCAATATAGAACAGAATTTTTCAAATTAGTATATTAGGGTTTATGACTTCTGGAAAACTGAGGCAGTACTAAGACCCCCTTCAAATTCTGATTCTTGTGATCAAGTTAGAAAGATTTCAGACATGTCACTCAGATTAACAGGCTTGAGTTTACTGAAGGGATTAAACAAAGGAGAAATACACTCTCAAGGGACAGAGTGGGTCCTCTAAGAAATGAGGGACTGTGTGCTTCTTCTGCAATCTAGTTTTATTAGAGGGTCTCAGAGAATTTTCCAGTGAGTCCCACCAAGGGCCAAATCTTGAATTTTTACTGACAACTAGATGATTTCAGACTGTCAAGTCCCCAATTCCATAACAAATCTAGGTCATTTGGCCCATGCTGACTGGTTTTCATTGATTTTTTAACCATAAATTCTTACATATTTTACAATTAGAAATAATTATCTTTATCTCCCTGGGTTTTGGGCCCTGGTTTGTGGAAAGGTTAAAATTCTCCCTCTTCCAGGTAACTTGGGTCCACCTTATATACATTATTTTATACCTGCATTACTCCTTCCAAAATAGGTAGTTTGCTGAGAAATGTGACATATCCTGTCCACTTAGGCCAGGCAGGGATGCAGATAAATTGCTTATAGAAAAAGAATGCACATGTGGATCAGCATATTGAGCCCATTTTATAGAATTTTTCTCTTAACCTTACATTCTCACAACTCACATCTCTCTGTCACCTATCATTGCAGAAAAAAAGAACAGTCTAAGTCACACTATGTTTGAGAATGGGTATCTAAGAGTGGATTCCAGACCAACATGAGTTTTACCAGAGAACATAATAGCAATGCAGATTCTCAGGCCAAACCCCAGATGTACAGTATCAGACACAAAAATCCCAATTTTCACAATCGCTCCAGGTGACACTTGGGACTGACTACCTGTTTTGTTGTTTCCTCCAAGAACAGGATCTTTTTCACCACCTAAAAAAAAAAAAAAAAAAAAAAAAGCCTTTTTATGATGGCCTCACTGACTGACACAGCAGGAAGACTGACTTCCAGGGAGGGACAGTTTCAGTCCAGGTAGACAAACCCTGAGACCAAAGGGGCTGCACATGCAGTTCTGTAGTGCCAAGGAATCCAGGGAATCCTATTGTACTGTTCCCTTTAAGGTTCTCTACTCTCTCCATATCTAATAGTCAAAATCCTGTAAACATTTTGACTCTTACTTTTCTACTGGAGGTGGAAGTATTACCTTATCTGTTGTTTAGAAAACTCCAAAAGCCACGTTACTGCTCTGTGACCACAACTGGGAGGACTATGTTTTTTCTTATGTGGAAGATCCTGGTTCCTGGTGTGTAGATTCCTGAAGTTGCCCCTCAATAGCACCAGATGGTGAGAGTGCACTTTCCTGCTGGCACTGAGGGAAACTCCACAGTCAGGTTGCAAGCTTCTAAGTCCCATCTAAGTCCCTAAGTTGTCAGTGTGCTGAGGACAATTTTCCTGCAGTATTCAGGAAGTGATAATCAGTCAGGGTCATTAACAAGAGGGAGAAATAATCATTTTAATGTATAAGGAAAATCCTTTAGAATTTTACAAGTTCTAGTTCCCATGCATGACAGACTGACATTTTCCAATAGTCCTCAGTTCTGGGGGTGGCAGAGCTCTAGTCACAGACCCTAATAATACCAGTCAAGAGGAGGAGAGGTCATAAAGTCATGGGAAGTCTAATTTGATTTTAATGACACCCAGAAAACTAAATGACCAGCCTTTTGTGATGCTTTAAAGTGTTCATTGGGAGGGTAACTGAGGAGGTGGGAAGAGAACTAGCATTTGAATCATGTGCCCAAGTGTAGCTCTTTTCCAGTTGATTGTGAACTTTGTTCCTGTGCCTCTTCTGTGACCCAAGCTTGGAGCCATAATAGTAGAGAGTGTTTGAAACAGGAATAGTGCTTTCACAATTTTCACTTGGAAGGTGCAGGGATCTTCCTCCACTCCCACCTCTGACAGCCCTTCCTGTTACTCATAACTAAGATGGGGAGGGCCTAACAAAAGCAGAGGACAGGTGTCCCCCATGACACAGGCTTGGGGGTTCAGGCTATGGATGCAATTTCCTTGGCTCTTTTGACAAGCTTTGCAAGTTTGACATTGTTTTAAGGGTAACTTGAGTTTGTTTTAATCAGATATGGTAAGACTTACAGAAAGAGATTTTGCTCTCACAGTCTGCTACAGTTTCCTCAAACAAATATTTCAGGCTATGTGGAAAACACCAAGGTTGGTGAAGAGGCAGAGCATGTGGAAGGTGAGGGAGAACATGGGAAAAAGACTTCATTTTATTTGTGCAGGAAAAAAGATGAAGCAGCATAAGAAGTTTTAGGATTAGTATGTTTCAAAGATTTCAGTCTTCTCTAAAGGACAAGGGCCATCTCTGGGTCTCTGGTATATGAACCTGATAGAATTAGTGGTGTGAGAACAAGATCAATTAGCTTGAGTAAGGTGAACATGCTGTGGACATAAATGACTCTCTAGAAATTAGTTATTTCCAGGAAGGCATACCCTGGGTATAGTGGTATATGCCTGTAATCCAAGTGACTCAAGGGACTGAGGCAGAAGTATCACAAGTTTCAGGCCAGCCTGAACTACTTAATGAGACCCTGCATTAAAAATTCTAAAAAGGTGCTAGGGATCTGGTTAAGTTTTGGAACAGTTGTAGAATGCTTCTGGATTCAATCCAAGTTCCCCTAATGTGTGAGTGTGTGTGTATGTGCTTGAACGAACACACACACACACACACACACACACATATACCCACACACTCTTGCAACAAATGGCCAAGGAAGTAATGCCCTTCAGGGTCAGGAAAGACCTGATATCAAAGAAAGAGAGTGCCAACAGCAATGGTATAGTTAAGAAAGCACTTTCAATACCCAACAAGGAAGAAATTGTAACTCTGCAGGTGCCCCTAGCAAGCCTGCTTTATGGTCCCTCCAGACCTGTGTTTATGGTCCTCTGGATCACTTGCTTCACAGATGAAAAACAGACTCTTGGGTGATTGCACAGAAGCAGGACTCTGTTTTAATGGGTTTCAAATTGAAATAAAGCTTTCCAGTTTGAAATGAAGCTTGGTAAGCAGAGCATAGAATGCAAATTACCTGCAACAGACTGTTCTTTGATCCTCAGTTTGTCTCCCAGAGATGCCAACCTGGAGAAAGCTCAGGATTCTTGGGACAAGGACAGACTTACCAGAGAAAAGAGGGTGGTGGGCAAACATTGCAAGATATTTTTTTCTCACTGGAGCTTATATTTTCTTATGGCAACTTGGAAGGGACAAATGAAGCACTGCACAGACCACTGGAATGAACAAGATCAGAAATCAACAGGTTTTCCTTGCAGCTGGCATGAGACCTTTTCAGGTCATCAGCTCCAGCATGGGGCAATGGATTCAATTGGCCCTGCATGTTAATGTGTGTTTGTGATTTTATGCACATGCCGGTCAAGTGCTCTTTGACTCACTGTGCATGTGTGGGATAGAGGAGTAGGAAAGACTATTTCTCATTTGGGGGTTACTGCTTAGAAGGAATCTTGCCTGATATTCAAGGAGGAATATCTGGCTTGATATCACCTACTGGACTTGGACAGGAAAACTTCTGGAAGAATGTTCAAATTCTTTGACAGACTGTAGTATGAGGATCAGGTCCAAATTAGTATTTCCCCTGCCCCCAGGCTTTAAGTTTCTCCTGAGAATAGGCTGTGTGTCTCCCTCTCCCTCTTACATTTTTTTCCTTGTCTTCCTTCCTCACCTACTATGAGACACTCACTGTGCCTCAAGAACTGGATGAACTTGAAAAGGTCCAGTGTCTTCCTGTGTAGCATTTATGATCTAGACCAGCATTCCTGAACATCATCATGATTAACATGAAAATACCAGATGATTCTTTGTGTTCTGGATTTTCCCTTTTCATAATGATGTGTTCAGTAGCATCCCTGAACAATGACTAGCATTGTCCCCTGCACTTTTTGAAAATCAAAAATGCCTATAGACAGTTCCAATGTCCCCTGGGTGTGACCATTGCCCTGGCTGACAACTAACCACTGAGGCAGACAGCTATGTTCACATATACAGTGGAGTTACCACAACTGTCTCTGTGCCTACATGGATTCTATTCAGAAATCTGCTACTGTTCACAGAGACTGGTTTAGTGGGACTTGTAGTGGGTGTTAGTACATGCCTGTTGTAAAATAATAATTGACCAGAGGCTACCAAATAAATCCCAGGGAAGAAAGGCTCCAACTTAATATCATGGTAGGTTAGCAAGGAGGCATTTCAGTGACAGTAATATAGTGGAGGTATTTGAAAATAAATCAGAATAAAATGTCCTTCCCTATTATTCCTTTTCAGTTTCTCCTTTACCATGAAATAACTGCAGGATGGGAAAATGAGTCTGTGTCAGAGCAGGCCTGCATCCTGAATTTCTTTTTTTTTTTTTTTTTTTTTTTGCATATAACTCCAAGTCCTTCTGTGTATCTCTGGCCCCTTAAATAGAAAGCAAAGAATATAAGTGTCTTTCTTTGTGCCTAATACAGGGGTGAGTTTTGACATTTGCCAAATATTTGACCCTATCATCAACTAACTCTTTGCAAACTGAGCTTCACAGTGAACCTCTAGAGTCTGTGGCCTTGAAGTAAAAACAAAAACAGTAAGGGATGGACTTAAACTCACTGATTTGCCATGTCATTGATCGATTACAAAGATTCATTGAGGATGTTTGGAGGACTTCTAACATCAACTTTGATCAGTTTTATTATTCATTTTAATTGTTGTTTGTTAAACTAATAATCAAATGGCACTTTCAAAATATATTTGAATGTTTTACTTCTAGTATTTTAAAGCATTAATGGCAAAATTCTCGCTCTTTTTTCCTACTCAAATTTTGTACTTGTTCCAAATAATGCATATTCTCCCTTTTACTAAATTAGCTGCTACAGCAAATAACCCCTATTCATCTTTTTTCTTCTACTTGGGTGGGTGTTATTCCTTTGTATATGCTATCTTTTGTCTCTTATTTCTTTTTGTTCCACCTTTCCAGCCCATTTTACTTCTTATGTAATACTACATCAAACTTAGTATATTTAATGACTAATTTTTCTATTTGTTTCAGAACTCTACTTCAAGCTTGTGTCTGAATTATAGGAATTTTGGAGAACAATATCAGCACATTTTTCACTTTTATTAAGGTTGAATAGTACATGGATTGACTCAAACTGACTGTATCAAACAGGGTTTAGTGACTGATCTCACAATGTTGCTGTTACCAGTATCAGCAGAGACCACATATTGAGTTTAAGCATCAATAAACTTGGTATTTGCCCAATTCAGGGCTCTTAAAAGAAAATAGCTCACAAAGTAATCCCTTGTTTAAATGAAGAAAGAAAAAGATTGATTAGAGATGTAAGCAACATGAAAATGCAAGGGAGCAAACCATTCTGGACAATCCATAGAGTTTCAGGAAAATTAATCTCCAAATACCACAATGGAGAACATTTCAGAGTAAAAAAAGGAGAAATATTGTAGTTAAAATGTTCCATGAGCTAAAAGAAACTGTAAGGAGTAAAATTATAAAACAGAGGAAGTGAAAGATTATTTCGACAGAGAAAGATTCTGAAAAAGAAACAAATGGAAGTCCTCAAAATGACTTAATTCACCATGTTAAAAATTTAATGGAGAAATGACAAGGTGGCAGGTTAGAGTGAGACAGCATTTCTCCTAGCTCAGCTATTTAGAACTCATGTGACTGAAATATTACCTCTTCCGTAGGTTTAAAATAAAAAATTCTGAGACTGAAATAGAAACCTGCCATATTATTCAACTCAACATATTTTATGTTTAAAAAAGTCACACTGTATTTATCAATTCTCCACAGAGAAGCATTTCAGAAACCATTTTTGGAATACAGATCAGTGGCCCAAATGTAAACTGGAAACCCAGATTCATTAGTTCAGTGCTAGGTCTGAATAAACCTGAGATAAACAATTACTTAACATAGTAAAAAAAATACCTGTGGAAAATCATAAACAGAGAGCATTTTGCCTGGGGGAACACAGATTGTATAGGCTAGAGAGAACCCAAATCTTCTCAACCTTGTGTGTCCTGAAGCTCATAGGATTAAACATGGCCAGCTAGAGCAGGTTAGAAAATTGGATAAGTGATTTTGAGAGCATTGGACTTCAAACTGCCTGAGAAAAATCCTGGCAAATGCCCAGTCCTGAATCATCCTAGAAACCACTTGGTCCTCCTGAACTCACAATGCCCAGTCTTCCAGCATCCCCAACCCCCTAATAAACCCACTACTCCACCTAGTGTGACTTCAGCTCCACTGCCAGCCCACAGCCCAACCTACTATCCTCCACTTCCATGAGGCCTACCTGAAAAAGTATACTGCTACTCCACCAGCCCTTAAAGCCCATCACTGGGCACTGAACCATCTGGCCAAGTCAGGTAGCCCTGCCAGACATAAACAAGCATTTTGCCAAGCAGCTTCAGCCCAGCCTGCTTGGCCATTCACTATGCAGACTAGCCCACATGACCCAGCCAGCTCTTTTGCTATGCAGACTGACCAGCTTGCCTCTTCAATGCCTTGCCAAACCAAACTCAGCCAGCTTGGCCCACTGAAAATTTATTGCACCACCTCACCCAGCTGGCTGCTTACCTGCCCAGCAATAGCCCAGTTGACCTGGCATGCTTGTTTAATGTCAATCCTGTAGTTCTTAGCCAGTTGCTCCACCAGAGGGCTTTCAGCCTCCACTGCCCACACCAATCTCTCAAAAATGGAAGTTTGGAAGTCTTAAGCCCCAACTGCCAATTTGTCAAATAATACAATATAAAGGAGGGACTCCACAGCACATTGCTGAAACACCCTGATTTAGTTCATCTCTCAAGAAGAAATAAGAAAATCACTTGGGCACAGAGAGGAAACATAATTTATTCACTGATAATTCTGTCCACCATAGTGAAAAGGACTTCTTAATTTCTTACTTTATCAACTTTTCACCAAGATTTTCCTATTTTGTTTTTGCTATTGTTGCTTTATTTTGCTTTTTTAAAATATATTTATTTTTGTTCTGTTTGAATTTCTACTGATTGATTCAAGGACTGCTGTACACACACACACACACACACACACACACACAACACACACATTTTTTTCTCATTTCTGCTCTTTTTGAGCTTCTTTTATGTTTTTCATTTTTTTGTTCTCTTTAGTTATACATGACCACAGAAGTATTTTGACATATACACAAATGGAATATAACTTCCCATTTCTATGGTTGTACATGACATGGCATTACAATGTGTGTATTCATATATGAACATAAGATAATAATGTGCCACTACTATCTTCCCATTTCCATTCCCAACCACACTGCACAATCTGGTGAACCTGCACCTCTCCCTCCCCACCTATTGTGAATCAGCATCCACATATCAGAGAAAATATTTGGCCTTTGCTGATGTAGGACTGATTAATTTTCCTTAGCATTGTAGCCTCAAGTTTCATTCACTTACAACCAATGTCATAATTTCATTCTTCTTAATGACTGAGCAATTATACATTGGTAAAATGTAATATATTTTCTTTAACCATTCATCTATTGAAAGACACCTAGATTGGTTTCATAGCTTAGCTATTTTGAAATGAGTTGCTATAAATTTTGCCACATCACCACAGTGTGTTGATTTTAAGTACTTTTGTTATTTGTTAATGAGTGGGAAAATCGGGTCAAATGGTGGTTTATCCTAAGTGTTCTGAGGAATCTATACTGCTTTTTATAGTAATTGTACCAATTTCCAGTCTGCCCAGCATGCTATGTCTGTACCTTTTCCCCCACATCCTCACCAACATTTATTGTTACTTGTATTCTTTATTTTTGCCACTGTAACTGTAGCTGGATAAAATGTATAGTTTTAATTTACATTTTTCAAATTGCCAGGAATGTTGTACTTTTTTATATATTTGTTGACCATTTGCATTTCCTTTTCTGTGAAGGTTCTGTACATATGCTTTGCCCATTTAGTGTTTGGGTTATTTGTTTTGGGGATGTTAAGTTTTTTTAAATCTTTATATTTCCTGGAGAGTAATGGTGTATCTGAGGTGCAGGTGGCACAGATTTTCTCCCATTCTATAGGCTCTCAATTTATGTTATTGATTGTTTCCTTTCTCTGAAGAAGCTTTGAAGTTTAATGCAATCCCATTTATTAATTACTTATTTTATTTTATATTATTTTTGTGTGTGTGTGTGTGTGTCTGCTTTTTGAGTCTAGTTGGGGAAATCAGTTCCTAAATGATATAACAGAGATTTGGTTGTATATTTTTTTCTAGTAGGGGCAGGGTCTTTTGTTTTTTAAATATTTTTAGTTGTCAGTGGACCTTTATTTAATTTATTTATATATATGCAGTGCTGGGAATCGAACCCAGTGCCTCACACATGCTAGGCAAGTGCTCTACCACTGAGCCATAACCTCCATCCCTGGGGCAGGGTCTTTTCTGTAATACTTAGGTACTTGATCACTTAAGAGTTGAATTTTACACAGAGTGAGATATAGCTGTCTAATTTTATTTTCTTACATATGAATATCCAGCTTTTCTTTACCATTTATTGAAGAGGCTATATTTTCTTCAATGTATTTATGGTTTAGTATGAGATAATTGTATTTTTGTGAGTGTGTCTCCCTGTCTTCTACTATGTACCATTGGTCTTCACATCTGCATTTGTTCTAGTACCAATGTTTGTGTTACAATACCTCTGTAGTAAAATTTAAGGTTTGGTATTGTGATGTCTTCTGCTTCATTTTCTTGCTGAGTATTGGTTTAACCATTCTGAACTCCTTATTTTTCCAAATGAATATCATTGCTGCTTTTATGAGTCTGTGAAAGTGTCATAGGAATATTAATTGAAATTGTATTTTAGCTGTATAGCACATTTTGTTTTATGATCTTTTGCCAATGTAAATTTGTCTCTCCAAGGTGGGTAATTTTCTCTCTTCCAAGGTATTCTTAAATTTCTTCCTTTATTGTATTGTTTTCATTATAGTAGTCTTTCACATCTTTTGTTAGATATATTACCAAATATAATGAGGCTATTATGACTGTGATAGTTTCTTTAATTTCATTTTCAGTTTATTCATCTGTTATGTGTAGGAATATAATTAATTTATGGGTGTTTATT
Organism: Sciurus vulgaris; assembly: GCF_902686455.1. NCBI lineage: Eukaryota > Metazoa > Chordata > Mammalia > Rodentia > Sciuridae > Sciurus > Sciurus vulgaris. The sequence continues at coordinate 7,850,524 of NW_027632793.1, read as the reverse complement.
TTATATCATGTTACATTTCTGAATTCTTTCGTGAGTTCTGGAAGTTTTCCAATAGAATTTTTTGGAACCTCTAAATCTAGAATCATGTCCTTAGCAAACAGGGGAAATTTTCAATTTGTATTCCTTTAATATCTTTCTTCTTTCTAATTTTTCAGTCTAGAGTTACTAAGACTACGTTGGATAGAAGTGATGAATGATGGCATTCCTGTCTCATTCCAGCTCTTAGAGGGAGTGGCTTCAATATATCTCATCTCAATTGACATTTCTCTTGGGGATAGCATGTATAGCTTTTAAAATGTTAAGATATGGACACAGCCAGCTTCTCCAGCTTCTCAGAGCAGGCCCCCCAGTGAGAGCCTTTCTGCCCAGAAACAGCTCCAAGTCCCGGAGCCAGAGTGGTGAGCTTCAGCTCACAGGCAGCTTCAGGGACCAGGACAGGACAACCAGGCACTACCCCAAGCAGACTGGCTCCCTCCTGCAGGAGGCGTCTTTCAAGGCCAGCTTCTCGGAGCAGACCGCCCAGCAAGAGCCGTTCTACACAGAGCCAGCCACAAGTCCCCGAGCCAACGGAGAGCTTCAACCCACAGGCAGCTTCTGGGACCAGGGCAAGGCAGCCAGAGAATTCTCCAGGTGGCACTGCCCCCTCCAGCCCCAGGCTCTTTCCACAGGGTGATCCAAGATGGCGGACTAGAGGGTGACTGCATCTCCAGTTGTTCCAGAAACCAGGATTAAAGAAGGGGAGGCATTGAGAGACTCGGACTAAAATAGAGCCATGGGGTGAGTCTCCCCCACCTGGTGAAGCTTGGCCTGGGTGGCAGGCATGGATAGGTTTGGCTTATCAGAGCAGGGCAGGGCAGCTAGAGTCTTCCCCAGGCAGCACTGCTCACTCTGGCAGTGGGATCCTCCCACATGGCCAGCTTCTTGGAGCAGGCCCATCAGTGAGAGCCTTTCCACACAGAGCCAGCTCCAAGCCCTGGAACCAGTAGCAGGCTAGGGGCAGCTTTCTTCAGAAGCACTGAAATATCAAGTTCCTCCAAGACTTCAAGCTACTGAAGACTGTGAGGTGATACACTGGAAATCTACAGAGACACTATAAGCCAATAGAGGAAATCTGCAATATCTCAGAATCCCATTGACATCTGACCAATATGAGAAAACAAGGAAAGAAAATGTCCCAAACAAACCTAGATACCATATCAATAAAACCCAATGACAGCACAGCAGAAGAAATGTCAGAAAGGTAGTTCAGAATGTACATAATTAAAACAATCAGGGAAGCAAATTAGGAGATGAAAGAGCAAATGCAGGCATTAAATGATTGCACCAATCCATAGTTAAAAGAGCAATTGCGGGAAGCAAAAGATCATTTCAATAAAGATTTAGAGATACAGAAAAAAAAAAGAAATCCTTGAAATGAAGGAAACAATAAACCAAGTTAAAAACTCCATAGAAAGCATAACCAATAGGATAGAACACCTGGAAGTCAGAACCTCAGACATTGCAAAATATTTAATCTTGAAAACAAAGTTGACCAAACAGAGAACATGGTAAGAAATCATGAACAGAAACTACAAGAATTATGGGATATCATGAAAAGGCCAAATTTAAGAATTACTGGGATTGAGGAAGGCTTAGAGAAACAAACCAAAAGAATGAACAATCTATTCAATGTAATAATATCAGAAAATTTCCCAAATCTGAAGAATGAAATGGAAAACCAAGTAAAGAGGCTTATAGGACTCCAAATATACAAAATTAAAACAGACCCACACCAAGGCACATCATTATGAAAATACCTAACATACAAAATAAAGACAGAATTCTAAAGACCACGAGAGAAAAGAATCAAATTACATTCAGGGGGAAACCAATAAGAATATCAGCAGATTTTTCAATCCAGACCCTAAAAGCTAGAAGGGCCTAGAACAACATTTTTCAAGCCCTGAAAGAAAATGGATGCCAACCAAGAATCTTATACCCAGCAAAACTTACTTTCAGATTTGATGATGAAATAAGATCCTTCCATGATAAACAAAAGCTAAAGGAATTTACAAAAAGAAAGCCGGCATTACAGAACATTCTCAGCAAAATATTCCATGAGGAAGAGATGAAAAACAACAATGCAAATCAGCAAAGGGAGGAACTAGCCTAAAGGAATAGCCAAATAAAGGAGAAACCAAAACATGTCAGAAACCAAAAATGAGTCAAATGACTGGGAATACAAATCATATCACAATAATAACTAGGAATGTTAATGGCCTGAACTCATCAATCAAAAGACATAGACTGGCAGATTGGATTAAAAAGAAAAATCTGACAATATACAGCCTGCAAGAGACTCATCTCATAGAAAGAGATACCCATAGACTAAAGGTGAAAGGATGGGAAAAAACATACCATGCACACAGACACAGGAAAAAAGCTGGAGTATCCATCCTCATTTCAGATAATGTGGACTTCAAGCCAAAGATTGTCAGAAGGTATAAAGAAGGACATTACATACTGCTTAAGGGAAGCATAAATCAGCAAGACATAACAATCATAAATATCTATGCCCTGAAAACTGGCTCATCCATGTACATTAAACAAATCCTTCTCAATTCCAGATCAAATAGACCACAACACAATAATACTAGGCAATTTTAATACACCTCTCTCACCACTGGATAGATCTTCCAAACAAAAATTGAATAAAGAAACCATACATCTCAATAACATAATCAACAATTTAGACTTAACCGACATATATAGAATATACCATCCAACAATGAACGAATACACTTTCTTCTCAGCAGCACATGAATCCTTCTCTATAATAGACCATATTTTATGCCACAAAACTACTGTTAGCAAATACAAGAAGATGGAGATACTACCTTGTACTCTATCAGATCATAATGGATTGAAATTAGAAATAAATGACAGAATAAAAAACAGAAACTTCTCCAATACCTGGAGATTAAATAATGTACTATTATATGATGAATTGATAACAGAAGACATCAGGAGGGAAATAAAAAAAATTCTTAGAAGTAAACGAGAACAAAGACAAATCATATCAAAATCTCTGGAACCCTATGAAAGCAGTACTTAGAGGAAGATTTATTTCGTGGGGCGCATTCAACAAAAGAAGTAGAAATGAACAAATAAACGTCTTAACACTACACCTCGAAGCCTTAGAAAAAGAAGAGCAGTCCAACAGAAAAAGTAGTAGAAGATAGGAAATAGTTAAAATCAGAGCCAAAATCAATGAAATTGAAACAAATGAAACAATCGGAAAAATTAACAAAATAAATAGTTGGTTCTTTGAAAAAATAAACAAATTTAATAAACCCTTAGCCACACTAACAAAGAAAAGAGGGAGAAAACTCAAATTATTAAAATTAGGAATGAACAAGGAAATATCACAGAAGACACGAGTGAAATACAAAACATAATTACAAGATATTTTGAAAATTTATACTCCAACAAAACAGAAAACATTGAAGATATCAACGAGTTTCTAGAGACATATGAATTACCTAAACTGAACGAGGAGGACATACACAACTTAAATAAATCAATTTCAAGCAATGAAATAGAAAAGGTCATCAAAAACCTACCAACAAAGAAAAGTCCGGGACTAGATGGATTCTCGGGCGAGTTCTACAAAACCTTTAAAGACGAGCTCATTCCAATACTCCTCAAAGTATTCTATGAAATAAAAGAGGAAGGAACCCTCCCAAACTCATTCTATGAAGCCAATATCACCCTGATACCTAAACCAGACAGAGACACATCGAGGAAAGAAAGTTTCAGACCAATATCCTTAATGAACATCGATGCAAAAATTCTCAACAAAATTTTAGCAAATTGCATCCAAAAATATATTGAAAAGATAGTGCACCACGATCAAGTGGGTTTTATCTTAGGGATGCAAGGTTGGTTCAACATCCGGAAATCAATAACTGTCATTCACCATATCAACAGACTTAAAGTTAAGAATCACATGATTATTTCAATTGATGCAGAAAAAGCATTTGATAAACTACAGCATCCCTTCATGCTCAAAACACTAGAGAACATTGGGGTAGTGGGAACATTCCTTAACATTGTAAAGGCCATCTACACTAAGCCCATGGCAAATATCATTCTAAATGGTGAAAAACTGAAAGCATTCCCCTAAAAACTGGAACAAGGCAGGGATGCCCTCTTTCACCACTTCTATTCAACATCGTCCTTGAGACTCTAGCCAGAGCAATTAGACAAGCCAAAGAAATTAAAGGGATACGAATTAGAAAAGAAGAACTCAAACTATCCCTGTTCACTGAAGACATGATTATATATTTAGAGGAACCTGGAAATTCCACCAGAAAACTTTTCAAGCTCATAAGTGAACTCAGTAAAGTAGCAGGTTACAAAATCAATGCTCATAAATCCAATGCATTTTTATACATAAGTGATGAATCTTCAGAAAGAGAAATTAGGAAAACTACCCCATTCACTATAGCATCAAAAAAAAGTAAAATACTTGGGTTTCAATCTCACAAAAGAGGTGAAAGACCTCTACAATGAGAACTATAGAACACTAAAGAAAGAAATTAAAGAAAACCTTAGAAGATGGAAAGATCTCCCATGTTCATGGATAGACAGAATTAATATTGTCAAAATGGCCATACTACCTAAAGTGCTATACAGATTCAATGCAATTCCAATTAAAATACCAATGATGTAACACAGAAATAGAGCAAGAAATTATGAAATTTATCTGGAAGAATAAAAAACCCAGAATAGCTAAAGCAATCCTCAGTAGAAAGAGCAAAGCAGGGGGTATCACAATACCAGAACTTCAACTCCATTACAAAGCAATAGTAACAACAATGGCATGGTATTGGTACCAAAATAGACAGGTAGATCAATGGTACAGAATAGAGGACATGGACACAAACCCAAATAAATACAATTTTCTCATACTAGACAAAGGGGCCAAAAATATGCAATGGAGAAAAGATAGCCTCTTCAACAAATGGTGCTGGAAAAACTGGAAAACCATATGCAACAGAATGAAATTAAACCCCTATCTATCACCCTGCACAAACCTCAACTCAAAATGGATCAAGGACCTTGGAATCAGACCAGAGACCCTTCATCTTATAGAGGAAAAAGTAGGTCCAAACCTTCATCTTGTTGGCTTAGGATCAGACTTCCTTAACAGGACTCCCATAGCACAGGAAATAAAAGCAAGAATCAACAACTGGGATAGATTCAAACTAAAAAGCTTTCTCTCAGCAAAGGAAACTATCAGTAATATGAAGAGAGAGCCTACAAAGTGGGAGAATATCTTTGCCACTCATACTTCAGATAGAGCACTAATTTCCAGAATCTATAAAGAACTCAAAAAACTCTTCACCAAGAATACAAATAATCCAATCAACAAATGGGCTAAGGAAATGAACAGACACTTCACAGAAGAAGATATACAAGCAATCAACAGATATATAAAACAATGTTCACCATCTCTAGTAATAAGAGAAATGCAAATCAAAACTACCCTAAGATTTCATCTCCCCCCAATTAGAATGGCAATTATCAAGAACACAAGCAACAATAGGTGTTGGCGAGGATGTGGGGAAAAAGGTACACTCATACATTGCTGGTGCGGTTGCAAATTAGTGCAGCCACTCTGGAAAGCAGTATGGAGATTCCTTAGAAAGCTTGGAATGGAACCACCATGTGACCCAGCTATCCCAGTCCTTGGCCTATACCCAAAGGACTTAAAATCAGCATACTACAGAGATACAGTCACATCAATGTTCATTGCTGCTCAATTCACCATAGCCAGATTGTGGAACCAACCTAGATGCTCTTCAGTTGATGAATGGATAAAGAAACTGTGGCATATATATATACAATGGAATATTACTCCTCCATGAAGAATGATAAAATTAGGCATTTGCAGGCAAATGGATGAAATTGGAGAATATCATGCAAAGTGAGATAAGCCAATCTCAAAAAACTAAAGGACGAATGATCTTGCTGATAAGCGGATGAGGACATATAATGGGGTTGGTAGGTGTTAGCGTTAGGGTTAGGGTTAGGTTTAAGGTTTGGGATAAGGAGGGTGGTAAGAATGGAGGAAGGAAGGACTGTATAGAGGGAAAAGAGGGGTTGGAGGGGTGGGGGGAAGGAAAAAATAACAGAATGAATCAAACAACATTGCTCTATGTAAATTTATGATTACACAAATGGTATGCCTTGACTCCATGTACAAATAGAGAAACAACATGTATCCCATTAGTTTACAATAATAAAAAAATGTTAAAATATGTTTCTACTATCCCAAGCTTTTCTTGTGTTTTGAACATAAATTAATTCTGTATTTAGGCAAAAGCTTTTTGTGCATCTATGATATAACCATAAGATTCTTATCTTTAAGTCTATTGATATCATAAATTTCATCTATTAAATTTGTATGTGGAGCCATCTTTGCATACCTGGGATGTATTCCCCTTCTTTGTATGCAAGATACTGCAATTTTATTGAGAATTTTTGCATGTATAATTTTCAGAGATATTGGTCTGAAAATTTCTTTCCTTTGATGTGTCTTTTGTTTTAGTATCAAGGTAATATCAAAGCTTCATAGAATGACTTTGAAAGAGTTCCCTCCTTTTCTATTTCATAAAATGATTTTAGGAGAATTGGTTTTTGTACTTCTTTGAAGGTCTGGTAGAACTTGGCTGAGAGTCTGATTGGTCATTGGCTTTGCTTTGCTTTGTTGGTAGGGTTTTGATAGTGCCTTTAATTTTCATTGCTCAAAATTTATCTGTTTATATTTTCTATTTTCTCCTGATACAACATGTGTCAGTCATATGTTTGTTAAAATTCGTTGATTTTTTTAAAACTTTCTATTTTTCAAAAGTATAAATTTTCAACTAGGTTGTGATTATTGTCTGTATTTCAGTAGTGTCCATTGTGATATTTTTTCACCATATTTTCTTAGTTTTAATTTTTCTTTTTATGTCAGCTTTCATGAATTCATCAATTTTATTTATTTTTTTGAAATAAATAACTTTTCATTTTGTGAATTATTTGAATTGGTCCTTTTTTCAATTTCTTCTATTTCAGCTGAGATTTTAATTATTTTCTCTCTTCTGCTTTCATTGATGATTTGTTCTTTTTAAGGACACTTAGATGTAATATTAGGTTATTTATTTGGTGACATTCTATTCTTTTAATTAATAAGCTTAATATACTAAAATTTTCTGTTAGCACTGATTTCATAGTGTCATAGAGAATTTGATATGTTTTATTGCTATTTTTATTGTCCTCTAAGTAATTTTACATTTCATCCCTTATTTTTTTCTATTGATTTCTCTTTCATATCATTTAGTCTACAGGTGTTAGAATAGTTTCTATTTTTATTTTATCAATGGCTTCTAATTTCATTCTATTATTATCTGATAGGATACACTGTATTATCTCTAATTTTTTATTTGCTTAGAGATACTTTGTGACCTAATTATATGGTCCATTTTAGGGAAGCATCCACTTTCTTTTCTGAAGAAAGTATATTTCCATGTCGATGGATAATACACTATATATATATATATATACATAAATATTTTAAGTTTAATTATTAATTGTATTTTTATTTGTATAACTTATTTATTTCATTTTTGTTTGGAGGATCAATCCAATGTGAGAGGGTTCTGTTAAAGTCACCCAGTATTACTGTTTTGTGCTATGTTTCCTTTTGAAATTGAGAATGGTTTGTTTAATGTATTGTATATAGACTTTCCATTGTTTGGGCCATAAGTATTTACAATTGTTGTCTCATTGATGTACAATTCCCTTAGGAAGTATGAAATGACCTTCGTTGTTTCTTCTGATTAACTGTGGTTTGAAGTCCACTGTATCAGAAATGGGAAAGGAACCCCTGCACGTTTACCAGTTCATGTGAATAATATACTTCCAATCATTTGGTCTTCATTCTGTGGATATATTTGCCAAAGAGGTAACGCTCTTGGAGACACAATATTGTTGGGTCTTGTATTTTAATACAGTCTGTCAGTCTATGTCTTTCATTTAATAGGGATAGGCTGTTTTCTTCTCAGGATAGTATTGCAATTTGATTTTTATTCCTCACCATTTTGATTTATATCTGGTTTTTAATTCAAATTAGTTTATCCACTAATTCACTGTTCTTTTTTTTTTTTTTGTGGGTGCTGGGGATTGAATTCAGGGCCCTTGTGCTTGCAATGCAAGCACTCTACTGACTGAGCTATCTCCCCAGTCCTAATTCACTGTTCTTTTTGCTTAGTTCCTCCTCTGCTGGTATTCTCTTATATTTAATGAAATATCTTCTTGAGTATGTCTTATAATGCAAGTTTTCTAGTTTTGAATTCATTTAACAGCTGCTTACCATGGAAGATTTCTATTTCATTCTCAAATATGAAACTCACTTTTAATAGTTATAGTAAACTTGGATGACAACAATATTTTTTTTTAGACCTTGGTATATATTATTCCAAGACATCCTTGCTTTGAGGGACAGGTTTTTGAGATCAGCTGAGGCCTGTCTAAATCTTAATTGCCATTTTTCTCTATCAGACTTTATAATTCTGTATATATTTTGTATATGGTGCATTTTTATAATAATGTACCTTATTTCATTTCAAATAATTTTGTGTATTTGGGGTCCTGTTATTCTTCTGTACTTCACTTTCCATTTAATTCTTAAGACTTCAAAAAATTTTTGGATATGATTTCTTTGAAAATGCTGTTCCTTTCTTTCATTTGTATCTCCAAGCCTTTATCTATCTCAATAAGATTAAAATTTGGTCTTTTCAGATAACCCCATATTTCTTGGAAGTTCTTTTCGTGTTCTTCTAACATCTTATCTCCATGGTCAACTTCATTTTTCATATTTTATGGTTTGTCTTAATTGACTGAAACTCTGCTTTCCAAGTGATCTCGCCTGTTGGTGATGATAGCAAGAAAATTATTTTTTTGGTATTGATTCTTTTATTTTGAGGAGTTCTGCTTGTTTTTACTTTCAGAATCTCTATATCTTTTATAAAATGTTCTTTCACTTTCTGTATTTTCTCTCTGATTTCAGTCCCCACCCTGATCTTTACTTTGCAGATCAGTTTATTTACATTATAAATTTCTCCTCTGATATTTCTTCCACTGTTCTGTCAATGAGTTCTGTTAGTGGAGTATCTTGGTTTGTTTGAGAAGATTTTTTTCTCTGAATTTTTTATGTGTCTTTGTCTATCCATCTTAATATATGGTTCTGCTGTGTTTACTTATAATGTCCCTGTATGTTTTCAGTAACACCTTGTTTATGAGTAGACAAAAATAACAGCATGCAATATGAAAAATACACAACATTCAACTAAATAGTTCTAACTGTGATCACTAAAATGTTAATTAACACAATACACATAAATGTTATGTTCAGATATTGCATATAGTAAAAACAGAAAGATTGTAATAAGTTTTACAATTTCAAATACTGAAGAGGGACAGAATAGAAGTGATATAGAGTGAGATGATTATGTGGGGGGAGGAGAAAAGATAGAAGTAAAAATTTAAAAGATGAATGAAAGAGTGAACAATAGAGATTGGCTGTTAGTAGAAGAAAAGAGGGAGAAAGAATAAAGGGAAACAAAAACATAAAAGAAAATAACATATATGTAGTACAAATTTAAAAATATAAATGGATAAAGAATACAGAACAAAGTTTTTAAGAAATGCATTGAAATATTCTAGTCCTCAACACACTGGTCCATATAAAATAACTCCCTTCAAAAATTCTAGAAAAGAGAAAAAAATATGAGTATGTACAAATATTTATGTACCATTATGGTCATAACTAAAGAGGGAAAAAAGAAAAGAAAAAGGAGAAATAATATCCATGAAAAGTTAACATATTCTTTCTGTTGTAGTTCAAAAGTTTCACAGCTTCTCTTAACAGTTTTTTGCAGGGTCATGAGGAGCATGAAGTTTCACTCTCTGCACTGCTGGAGTGAGAATCAATCCCATTGGCATAATTCCTGGAGATTGTGTCTAGCATTAGGTGGGCTAGAGGATCTTCATTGAATGCCAATTTTTCTCGTGATTTTAAATCAGCACACCTCAAGAGACCAGTAATGGCTGGTTCATGCTAGAAAAATGTACTCTATGGGATCTCATGTGTTTTCCACTCATGTGGTGAAAGAGCTAAATTTTAGTCCTCTACATCATCTTTAGCCTCCACATTTTATGGTCTATGGTTTAAAATCCAAGCACAATATCTCCTACCACTGCTCTTCTGTATTCCCTGGCAGATACATCTTTCCAAGCAGGGGCTGAAAGCTTCAAATATGAGTTTGCTAGAAATTTGTTTCCTATCTCAATAGATGAAGTAGAAGCATTTGGCAAAATTTTGCATCTACTCATTCTCAAAACACTACAAAATAGAAATCTAGGCATAGCAGAAACACATATTAACGTTGTAAAAGCTCTATTTGATGAAGCCTAGATTAACCTAATTCTAAGTGGAGACAAATGTTAATCATTTTTTAAACACAGGAAAAGAAAGACATGCCCTCTTTCAACACTTCCCTTCAAAATATTCCTAGAAAACCAGGGCAGTGAATTTAGACAAAACAAAGAAATATAAAAACATGAACAGGGAAATTTAAAAATATGAACAGATAAAAGAGAACTCAGTCTGTTTCTATTGTCAGCAAAACATTCCATATGTAGAAGTTTTCCACGAGAAAATGTCAGGACTCATAAACATATTCTTCAATATAGCAGAATAAAAATTAATAAACTAAAATTTATTGCAATTCTATACACCAATGCTTAACCATCCAAGGAGGAATTACAGAAACTGCCCCATTCCCAATAGCCTCAAAAAATGGGGATCAGTCTAACAAATAGGTAAAAGAAGATGACAGTGAAAATTACAAAGCACTGAAGAAGAAAGTTGAAAAAGACATGAGAACATGGAGATAACACCAATGTTTTTGAACAAGAAGTATTAATATTGTCATAATATGTATACTACCAAAAGCAATATATAGATTTAATGCAATACTCATAGTCCAATGATGTTCTTTATGTAGAAATAGAAAAAGTTGTCATTTAATTTATTAGGAAAATAAGAGGTTCAGAATATTCAAAGCAATCCTCATCAAGAAAATTGAAGCCAGAGATAGTCTTTACAATTTACTGCAGATCTACAGTAACAAAAATTACATGGTGTTGGCAGAAAAGCATGCAAGACGACCAATGGAACAAGACACATATGTCTCACATAATTGCAGTTGTCTCAGAGTGGACAAAATTCTCATAAAAATATATTGTATAAAAATAGCTCTTTCAAAAAATGATTCTGGGAAATTTCATACATAATAGAAAAAAGTTAACATGTATCTATCACCCTGCATAAAAACAAACTGAAGGGAAGTTGTCGCCGGCGGCCGGCCGGCCGGCAGCCCTGGCCCGAGTCGGAGCTGCGGAACGCGGTCGCCCTAGCCGCTCAAGCCTGCGGTGGCTGCGGGCTGAGACTGTCGGCGGGGACCCCAAAGAGTCCTCTCCAGGCGGGGGCTCAGACTGGACGCGGGGCCACTGGCTACGTGTGACCCGACCCGCCGCTGCATTGGCGTTTGTAAGTGTGGGGGCCGAGCCGGGCCTGCGCCACGCTCCCTGAGGCTGCAGAGAGGCGCTCGGCCCGGGGCACTATGAAGGCCGCAGAGCTTTCCTCAGAAACAGCATCTCCGCTGGGAGCGGCTGGCTGGCCAGCTCTGTTGGCAGTAGTGAGGGGGAGAAGCAGAGCTGCTGCTGTCGCTCTACAGCGACCGTAGGGCTTCCAGGGCGCGAAGTCCCCGCCGGTTCTTGTATCTGGAACACAGTACCTGTCTCCATCCCTGACGCTTAAGTAAAATAGAGGGCCGTCATCCGGGGGAAGCCACTGAGCCATGGAGGCCGACGTAGTGGCCCCTGTCCAGGAGACCCCTGCTGGATCTTTATGTAATCTCAGTAATCTGTGGAGTAGCCGGAAGCTGATGATTGTGGGGATCTTACTTGGCTGGCTACTAGTCATCCACCTTCTGGTCAATGTGTGGCTTCTGTGTCTTCTCTCAGCATTGCTAGTGGTGCTGGGAGGCTGGCTGGGATCCAGCTCCATTGTGGGGCCTTCAGGTCGACTACATCTGGAGCGCTTCATCCCAGTGGCCACCTGTCCTCCGTGCCCTGAGGCAGAAAGGCAGTTGGAGCAGGAGATCAACAGCACCATCCAGATGATTATTCGAGATTTTGTGTTATCTTGGTATCATTCGGTAAGCCAGGAGCCAGCCTTTGAGGAAGAGATGGAGGCAGCCATGAAAGGGTTAGTACAGGAGCTTCAGAGGAGGATGGGAATTGTGAACAGTCATGCTCTTGCCCAAAGGGTTCTGACTCTCTGTGGTTGTCACCTGCAGAGCTACATTCAGGCAAAGGAGACCACTGCAGAGAAGCAGAGTGGTCCAGTACAACCTTCCCAGCTCCGGGAGGCTTACTGCCAGGTTACTGACCCCCATCCTGCTGTGCGCAGTCCTAGTACAGAGGTCACCTATACCCGTGGCATTGTGAATTTGTTGCTTCAAGGGCTAGTGCCCAAGCCCCACTTGGAGACTAGAACTGGACGCCATGTAGTGGTTGAACTCATTACTTGCAATGTAATCTTACCACTGATCAGCAAGCTGTCAGATCCCGACTGGAGCCACCTTGTACTTGTGGGTATCTTTTCCAAGGCCAGAAATGATTCAGCAAAAGTGGATAAATCACTCTGCCCACCCAGTTCCTTGGAACAGCCCTCCGTGCCCACATCTCTGCCACTGATTGTGGCAGAGGTAGAAAGTCTGCCAGAACAAAGAGCTCCTTCTCCACTAGAAGCCCCAGTGATCCTAAACTGCAGTGAGCCAGGCCCTTCCCCAGAGGTTGAAGAAGGCCATGAAGCTGTAGAGGCAGAAATGACTGGGATACTTGAAGAAAGAAAAGTAGGAAGCAACTCATCTCATTTCCTACAACCAGATATTCGAGGCCCCTTGTTCTTATGTGAAGACTCAGAACTGGAGTCTCCACTGTCTGAACTGAGCAAAGAAACCATCATGCTCATGACCCCAGGCAACTTCCTCTCTGACAGGATCCAGGATGCCTTATGTGCCCTAGAGGATTCCCAGGCTCTAGAGCAAAAGGAAGGTGAGGGAACTGAGGACAATGAAGGAGTAGAGACTGAGGAGGGTTCAGGCACAGAAGCAGGCATACTGGTCTCCATGCTGAACTCTTGCCCAGAGATCCAGATTGACACAGCAGACAAAGAGGTAGAAGAAGGAGAAGTCACCTCTCTTACAGCTTTGTGGGAGGAACCAAAAAAGATCCAGCCCCTGGGACCCTCATGCTTGGATAATAAGGATCTCATCAATGATGTGAGCTCCCTTGATCCAACTCTGCCACCAGTTACACTTTCTTCCTCTCCACCTGGTCCTCTCAGCTCCACCACTTTCAGCTTTGAGCCCCTGAGCAGTCCAGATGGCCCAGTTGTCATCCAGAACCTTCGTATCACTGGCACCATTACTGCCCGAGAGCACAGTGGCACTGGATTCCACCCATATACACTCTACACTGTGAAGGTAACAGAATTCAAGCTACAGGCACCCACCATGGGCTGGGATTGCAATCAAAAATCAGAGTCAGCAAAACTAATGTTCTCTGGGGTGATGACTTTTAGTTTCCTATGTTTAATTCAACAAACATCTATATATGAATGGTCTAAAGCTAATTTGTAAGGCAGAGTAGACTCTTACCCTATTCTCACACAAACAAGCCAGAAGTTCAGGGTTTTCCAGTGGTTCCCAATCCTGGCTGTACCTCAAAATCACTTGAGCTGCTTTTTAAATACACTGATTCTGACAGACCCTGACAAATTCTGAAGGAGAATATCCAAAGTAGAGTCCCAGGGTTCTCTATATTTTAAAAATAAAACTTTCCAGGCAACATTGAGACACCCTGACCTCTGGCCATTTGCGGGGATCAGCTGTTCTAACCAGCCTACTTTATTAATCATCTATGCCAAATGGTTCCCAAGTCTGTGCTTGAATGTCTTCAGGAATAAGAAAAGTCCTACCTTCTGAGGTAAATTCAGTATGAGACAGCCTTTAATGGTGAGAACAGCAGTGGCCTGCAGCAGCTGGCCTACCACACTGTGAACCTACGCTTCTGGGAGTTCTTGAATCTGCAGACCCGTCTGGAGGAGAAACCAGATCTACGAAAGTTCATCAAAAGTCAGGAGTTACCCATTCCCTGACTGGCTGCTTGCTTTTCACATATAGCAACCCTAATCTGAATGATTGGTGGCCTATGGGTTTGTGGAGAGGAGAATGCAGCATTGATATTCTTCCTCAAATTTGCTTTGAAAGTTTGGGGATTTTGTGCTAGACATCTCTGATCACATTCTTTCTGAGGTAGTCCTTTGCTGCTAAATGCATTCACATTTCTACCTGTGCCCATAGGATAGATTTAAATTAACTTTTCCAGAAATATAATCAGTTTTAAATATTGAAATATTACCCAAAAATTCATGTCACTTTCTTTCAAAAAATGATTCTGGGAAATTTCATACATAATAGAAAAAAGTTAACATGTATCTATCACCCTGCATAAAAATAAACTGAAAATGGATCACAGACTTAGTCATTAAATCAGAGAACTTGCAACTACTGGAAACAAAATGTAGACCAAACTCTCCATCATGTGTGCTTAGAAACTGACTTCAACAACAGAACTTTGGAAACAGAAGATGTAAAATCAATAATCAGTAAGTGAGATGGTATTTAAATTAAAAGCCTCTTCATGGCAAAGGAAGCAAGAGTATTTAGAGAGAGTCTACAGATTTGGAGAATATATTTGACTTCTGAACTTCAGATAGAGCATTAATATTCAGGATTTACAAAAATTAAATAACACCAAAAATAATAATAAATAACCAATTAGTGGACTAAAGAAAGCAAAAGGCACTTCACAGAAGAAATACAACTTATTTTCAAATAAATAAAGAAGATCAACACCTCTGTAATTCAGTTTAAAACAATGCTGAGATTTTTCTCACTCCAGTCAGGATGGCAGTTATCAAGGATAAAAGAAACAATAAATGTTGGTGTGAATGCTGGAAAAAAGATAAACTCATACCTTGCAGGTGGGACTCGAAATTGGTGAAACTACTATGAATAACAGTATGAAGATTCCTCAGAGAACATGGAATTGAACCACAATTTGATGCAAATATTCCACTCCTCAGTACATACCAAAAAGAAGTGAAATTAGTATACTACAGTGTTGTTTCCCCATTGATATTTATAGCAGCTCAATTCAGAACAACCAAGTATGGAACCAAAGTGGGTGCCTTCAATGGATCAATGAATAAAGAAAAATGTGGTATGTATGCATTATGAATACCAACTTGGCCAAAAAGAAGAAAGAACTTATGTCATTTTATTGCAAATCAATAAAACTGGATACTATAATGCTGAGCAAAATAAGCCAAGCTAAAATAGGCAGAGTCCAAATATTCTCTGATATGTTTATGCTGACAAACAAAAGAAGGGGATAATAGAATGGATTAAGCAAAAGGAAATGAGGAAAGTGAGGAGAATGGGAATAGGAAAGACAATAGAATGAATCAGACATAACTTTCATATGTTCATATATGAATACCTGACCAGTGAAACAGCACATATAACCACAAGTATGAGATCCTTATTAGAAAGATATACTTCAGATTTGCATAATATATCAAAATAAACTCCAGTCATGTTTATCAAATAATTACAAATAAATCAATTTTGCAATTAAAAATTTAAAAATCAAAAGTAGAATCATTACAAATTATTGATAGAAAAAATGCAGCATATAATGTGACCAATATATTAGATCACTTTAAAATATATATATATGTTTGATATGTATTTTTAAATTTTTATTTATTTATTTATATATGATTGTGATGGGTTCTCCACTGGATTCACAACTCCAGCACAGAGTAGACTAATTTGAATACAGTTTTTTTTAAGGAATAAAATACATATTCTATAATCAAATATCTAAAGTTTGCCATAAAGTAAAGCTGTGAAGATACCATGAAAGAATATTCAAGAAACCAAATTGAAGAACAGTTAGGATTGATGAATACTCCACAATATAAACTACTGGGATAAACAAAAATTTCAAAGAAAGAACTTGAAAAATTGTCCAATTTTTAGGAATGATATGTAAATTCAAAAAAGATGTTGATAGGACTCCAAATCAACTGAATTATAATAGATCTACTGCAATGCACCTTACATTAAAAATGCTTTAATTATTGAAAAAATAATTTTTATGGTGCCAGGTCAAATTGAATGGTTATATTTTGAGGTAAACCAATTCAAATTCCAATGCTTTTATTCAACACAGACTCTGAAAGACAAGAGTTTGGATTAATATATTTAAAAAAACTGCAAAAGAAATAAGGTGTCAATGAACACTACTGTACCCAGCAAAAATGTTTCCTACAGAGTTCAAAATAAAATTAAAGCATTACATGATAAACAGAAATTAAATGAATTAATGTTGGAAACATGAAATTGGAAAAGGCTTACATTGCCTTTTAGCCCATTGGTTTTCATCCTTGAACATGTTGTAAACCCATTGGGTCATCCAACTCTCAGACTTATTCTGCCCAGCAACTGTTTAACAATATAAGCATGCCTATATAACAATAAAGTAGATTGAGTTCTCTGAAACTGGTCTCTGGAGGTCATTTTTTGACTCCATCACCACACACACCTCATCTATTCAGTGTGTCCTGGCTGGACCAAGAGATTCCACATTTGTTGCCACAAACAGGGATCTGAGGGAAGCAGGTAGTTGTGGGTGTAGGACCCCTTAGGAATTAGGGGATGTATGAGCAATTTACAAGTTCCATGAAGGACTTGCAGCTGCAAATGCTTCATACCCTTCTTAGTATAAGAGGACTAACATAAAATAAAAAGGAAGCAAAAATTTTTGAGATATAGTACTGAGCACTAATCCTTGGGTTAAAGCTGTTGATGTATTTGATCCAGAGATGTGGCAGAGAATCCAGTTAATGCTAGGCAAGGATAGGTCAGACAAGGATGGTTCCTACCTCTAAATTTTTCCCCATTATGACAGCCATTCAACAATCTTTGTGCCACCATGGATCCCATCCTTGTCAGGTCATGGCCACAATACCAGCAGAAAAAGGGTGTCAAGAAAGGGAACACAAGAAGAAAGAGAAAGAGTTTACTGTAACATCAAAGGCAAAGACTCAACCTGTTGATGCATAATAGGAAGAGAAAGAAACTAAAATAGGGATAGTTAAGCCAAAGAAGGTTTACTCCTCACTATCTAAACTCATGCAGCAATTACAGATAGATGAGGAGAAAATGGACAACCTTAACAGTCCCCAACTTCCTTGGCCAGGACTGTCCATGTTCAGTCTAATCCTTTCTTTGAACTATGCACATGGGAGCTGTTCTTACTATTGATCACAAGGCCTTCTATGAAGATATTATGGACACAGAGCTATATGATCCAAACTTGTGAGGGGTGAAAGAAAAACACTCCCATTTCCGAGGGCCTCTGTTCATTCATTACCTCCCAAAAACTACAATGGCATCATGAAGAGCCTATCTGGATTGAACAGTGGCCCATAAAGAAAGACAAATTGTCACATTTAAAGTCTCTGGTAAAGAAACTATTAAAAACTGGGCATATAGAACATTCTATCAGTCCATATAATACTCCCATTTTCATCATAGAAAAGAAAACAAAAGGAAAATTCAGGTTTCTCCGTGATCTCACAGGTATTAATACTTTTATGAAAAAAATGGGCACTACACAGCCCAGTTTACCAAGGGCTGCCAATTTACCCATGGGTCATTTAAATAGAATTTTAGACGTTAAGGACTTGTTTTTCAGTATTACACTACATCCACCAGATAGAGAATAATTTGCCTTCACTTATGTCTGTCACCAATAACATGGTACCAATGCAAATATATAAGTGGACAATTCTTCCTCGGGGATAAAAAATAGTCTGACCATATGTCAAATGTATGTACTATAGGGTGGTGAACCATTGTTAGGCTACACTTAACAGTAGTATATTACATGGATAATATTCTGCTAGCTGATACTAAGGAATATGATATAGAACAAGCTTTCATGATCCTACAGAACAACTTAAAGTCTACCAGACTTTGTATAGCCCTTGAAAAGGTACAAAAGATCCCACCTTACTCTCTTTTGGGCACATTGGTGCTCCCTAAAACCATATGCCCTAGTGAGTCCATTATTCACATTTCAGATTAAATAACTTTAAAGGATCCTCAAGTACAATTAGGACATACTAAGTGGATAAGGCCCTGGCTTAAGATTATTACAGCCCAAATTACTCCTTTATTCAATTGCCTTAAAGGTGACCCACAACCAAATTCTTTGAGGATGTTAACTCCTGAGGCAATACAAGCAATTTGGTTAGTTAATGAGGCATTAGGGACATTATAATTTTTCAGATTTGACCCAAATAAGGATCTGTATGCCAATGCTTTGGCAACCCCAGGCCTTCCTACAGAGGTATTATGACAACCCAAACAACATATATTAGAATGGGTGAATTTGCCCTCCAACACTATGCCTAAGATCTACAGCCCACTCAATGCCCTAACCACTTTAGTACAAAGTCCAAGAGTGCAGAGTATAGGGACTTATGGGTTAGAGTCTCATAGATCTCAAAAGAGTAATTGAACTTTCTACTACAAAATAATCACTCTATACTATATATGTTAAAAAGGATACCCAGGCATAAAAGACAGTCATTTGACTCAAGATAAACTCCTCCAGACTCTGAACCAATTAACCTTACAGTATATAAACCCTGTGTCCACTCAGCCCATTACTGAAGCTATGTTAGTTTTCACTGAAACCACCTCCAATGGAACCTTTGTATTGTAAGTTTGGATCTAATCTCCAATTAACAACAGATATTTCAGAGAGACAAGCTATTGTGGTCCCCCCAATATCTAGAACTTCTAGTTTTCTACAACCCATTAACCTGTTTTCAGATAGCCAATATTATGCCCAGTTAATTCCCCAGTTTGCCTATTCTTATTGCAACCTAGATCTAAGCAAACCACTAGATGTTTTGATTTCTAGCATCCACACTATGTCAGAAGCAAGAAGATGCCCTCTTTTTGTCCAACTTATCAATCAGGGCACATTCTCATTTACCAGGACCATTAGTGGATCTCACTAAAACAGTGGATCAACTTACTTGGCCCATAAAGGCCATGACAATAACTGACAAAGTCTGCTGGTTGCATACACATTTCCACTAATCCACCTAAAGCCTCTGTAGGCTGTTCCCTGTCCTTTTTTAAGGAAGCTTGTAAACAATTAGCTAGGGATTGTAAAAAGTGTGCTTTATTTCTTCTCATTGGACTCCTACATCCCTCAGGAGTAAAACCTTCCTGGGCTGAAATCCAATGCTCTTTGGCAAATGTCACCCATTATTCTCCTTTTGGCAAGCTTAAAAATATACATGTAACCATTAATTCCTATTTAGGGTTTGTTGTAGCTATGCCTTCCTCTGGAGAAACCACAAAAAGGGTTATCTTTCATTTTCTTAGTTGTTTTGGGATCATGGAAGTCACATGATCCAGAGACAATGACCCAGTCTATATGAACAACACCTTTAAAGAATTTTGCTCATTTTGGCAATAAATCATGTGACTGGGTTACCTTATAGTTGAGCACCTTCATAAAGAATTTAAAACAATGCTTCAAAAACAGAGTGGGTAAAGCTATACTAGCTCCCCACCTGATGCCATACATTGTGCTTTATTTGTTTTAAAATTTCTTACCACATCAAAAATTTTAAAAGAAACAGTAGCCCATAAGCATTGGGCTCCCCTTGTGAGGCCCTATTATTTGCCTTCAGTTTTATGGAAGGACCCCCAACAACATTTGGAAAGTTGCACGACCCCTCTAACAATGGATCAAAGGTTTGCTTGTGTCATCCCAGAGAATGAACTTCAACCTATCTGTGTACCTACTAGAAATTTCAAACCCTCAAACCTCAAACCACCAACAAAGAAGATGAAAGAACTATCATAGGAAGAGAGTCCCTGAAGTACAGGACTCAACAGAAAAAACAAGTCTCATGTAAAGTAACCTGGGGTGATCTTAAAGGCATAGTTGAGCAAGGTACTATAATGGACACTCACCCAGTGGGGGTCTTATTCCAGGAATGATAATTGTAGTGTTCCTATATGCAGCTCTAAAAGCAAGCAGTGAAGCTAATTGTCAGGTAAATCAGGCCTTGGTCACCAGACCACTATATTTGTTATAGCAAATTGGGAAAGAGCACTGCTGAAATTCTTATCTACTGACTCAACTATTATTGATCCTGAACTAAATATGACATTAACTATCATAAAATAGAATACTAGCATATCATTGCCTAATAGATCTATTTGTTTCTTGGATATTATGAGTGACACCTATAATCCAAACCAACCTCTTTCCTTCTCCCTTGCTGAAGGAAGAATTGTAGATAAATATAACTAATGCTATGTTGGCTTAACCTTATTAGATCTAAGGATCAGAGCTAAAAAGATCAATGTTCATAAACCCCCCAGTGGTATATGCTAAAAGCCTTCATTGTCTAGCTTTCGAAACACTCTTTTTGGATTACCCTCCTCAGATAATAACTTCACACCTTACTTGGAATCAATGTATTACTTTAATGCCGTATCTGTTATATGGTAGAAACATTTCTGGATTATATCAACATTTCTGTGCCTGGTCGAGTGCAGCCCCCTGGAATATAACAGATACACCCAAAACTCAACAGGGATATTGTGCATCCTACTACCATGAACAATTTATAACTAATCATTATGCAGGGAATGAATTTTGCACAATGGATCTTACACCCATATTACTTGCTATGAGGCCCATAAAAGGGGTCTCAGCCAGTTATATGAATATTAATAATATAGGAACTACTTTTTCTATTAAGATTTTTCCTAATTACACTCATACCCATTATATTCAAATTGTGTCACACCACCATTCACTAAGCTGATAATTAATATGATGGGAAGTCCAAATATAACATTTAAACAAATTTCTTGTACACATAACTCTTTGTGCTGCCTTTCTAATTGCTTAAACCCTGCTATGAATGCTAAGCATGTGTTTATTCTTAGAATTCCTCCTGCCGTATGGCTTCTGGTGAACATGTCCCAAGAATGGAAGAATCAATGGGACATGGCAGTGAAGAATCTTCTGAATGAAATCCTGCACTGTGCAATGTGTACCATTGGCCTCATTATCACAGGAATGAATTCCCTGGTAACTGCTCTAGCCACCACATCCACTGCCACCATCTTGCTCACTCAAAGCATTCAAACTACAGAGACAGTAAACAATCTATGCACTTCCACAGCAAAAGCCTTTACCATCCAAAATGACTTCAATAAACTCTCACGTACAGCCTTAGTAGTTATACAAGATTGAATCTCCATCGAGAGCAATTAGATATATTGATTATAACTTCTAGGGATGGTGTCATAATATTATTTCATTTCACTTCATTTCATTCCAATCATTCCCGTTGACGAAAGCATCCAAGTCAGGAAATCCACAGAGCAGGTCAGAGATTCCTTGTGAAGGGAGGGAGGGAGGCTACAGGCCACTTCCCTCCAGAGGAGGTGGTTGCCCTCGACCACAAGCCATTCCTATCAAGTTCACCCGCCACCACTACCGCCCCCCTACACACAATTTCTCTCCCTCTCTCCTCCCTCTCCCGCTGGGTTCCCCCCCCACTGCTGATGATGCTGCCATGTGCACCATCTCCTTCTCATCTTCTCTCCCTATCTCAAAATCCACTAGGTGACTCCAGAGGAGCAGGATGTGCCATGTGCCTCAATCACTCTCCACCCTCAAAAAGCAACAGGTGCTGCCCACCAGGAACAGGGTGCTCTCACTTAACTCACCCTGGAAAACACGCTTCAGTACACATGTCACTCCGAAAACACACCCACTCCCCAATCCAAAGCAGCCCGAAGTACGAAAACTAAATCCATGTTTGCTTTTCATTCATTGGTCTGGGTCATTTGTTTGGTTTGTCAGGCTTCCACCCACCACCGCAACCCTGTGACCCAGCTTGATACTTTCCAGATTGGAGGCCCCTATTAAGGTCTTGTCCTTTCATTTGTAATCCATTCCCCAAGACCACTAATTAACCCTAACTAACCTTAAACCTACGTATGTATAAATATAGACACACACACACACACACACACACACACACACACACATACATTGAAAAGGATGGGGATGTGGCTCACTAGTTCAGCAACCCTGGGGTTCCATCCCCATTATCACCAAGGGGGGAAAATAAATCAATGTAGCTGCTGACTTACATAGTCTGTCCATGCTTTGGATGGTATAGACTAGTCAGAGTTCACAGAGCATGGGACACATATCAATGGGCCTAATCCCCCACTCCTAGGGCCATCCCTCCAAATGGGCTGTGGGCTCAGGCATAAGTGAATCATGGCTACTCCCACCTTTGAGGAAGGTTCAAGGCCTTTTAGGGCAAGAGCCTTGCAGGTGCCTGCAGGGTAAGCAGTTCAGAGCCAGTAAGAAAATCAGCTGAGCAGAGCAAAGGCTTTCCCAGAAGGTGCGGGGAGAGAGGCCTGGAACCTCACTGCTTCCTGAGGCCACCACTCTATTTTCACTGGGAGCCAACAAGTGTGTAATTTGACAGGGAACACCTCGCAGCCAGTGCAGCCAGTGGGCTGGCAAGAGACACCGGGCTCAACCCACTGGTGGCGCCAAAATGAAAACAAAAAAGGAGGCAGAGGGGCAGACAGGGGTGCAGTGGGGTGGGGCGGTGCCACAGGAGTGGGCAGGAAGCTCCAGCTCGGTTTAGGTTACTTTGCAGGATGGTGATTTCAAGAACAGGGAAGGACAGAGGGGGAAGGAAGGAAGAGAGGCTGCCCCTACTCCACACCCCCACCAACCCGCCTACCAGCCACTAGCCAGGCCCCTCCTCCCCCCTCTCCCCAAGCAGCGCCAGCGCCACCACCCACCCAGGCCTCCTCAGGAGAATGGTCTCTTGCCCCATACACAGGTCTCCCAAGAGTTGACTCTTGCTGCCACAGCTGCTGCTGCTGCCACCGCCCACAAATGTCTCTCAAGAGTTAACTCTTTAGTTGGTTCCCATTGCAGGCTCTACTACACCTTCTTCAGAAACAGAATCTGCTAGGTGAGGCTGCAGGATGGAGAATAGAATGGGATCCCTCACTCGAGGAAGGGGGTGGGGGTGGGTGGGCGTGGGGGGAGGAAGTTCTACCAAACACAGGCAATCAGCCTGGCCCTGAGTCCCCTCAGACCACTCCTCTGGACCTCCCCATTTAGATGCAGGGACTGGAGAGGGGAGGGCAGAACTGGGTGTGGGGGGTCCCCTGTGGGACTCAGAGAGGGCTGGGCCCAGGAACCCAGGCTGGACCCACAGACCAAGCAGGGGAGCAAACAGCTGTAAGGCAGTCACACCCCAGGAAGGCTCCCAGAAAATCCCTCTCCCTCATCTGAACCAGGCAGGGAGCAGAAGCTGCTGGGAGTCACCAAAACACATATAACTAACTCCCCTTTCTCTCCCAAGGAGCCTTGGCTCCTGACAAGGTCCTCACCACCACAGAGGGACTTCAGAACAAGCCACCTCAAAACACTCAGGGAGGGAGTGTGGTCCCAGAGCAGAGGATCACTTGTGATTTCCTTTGGGACCAGCCTCCACCACTTAGCGATTTCCTGCCTCCAAAAATAAAAGGGGTTATGGATAGGGCTCACCAGTAGAACACCCTGGGTTCAAACCCTTGCAGCACCACTCACCCCAAATGCTGACATTACCAAACCTGCCTCACTCTTCACCCTCAGAGTACCAAGTGCAAAGTCAGGTCAGGTCAGGTCAGAGCCAGGGTGTTCTTGCTGAACTCATGAGGCAAAGACACTTAAGTGAAGAAGGTGCCCTCACAGTTTGCAGTGCATCTGAAGTCAAGGAACATTCGTAAAACAAACAAACTGAAAAGGAAAGAGAGGGGGAAAAAGAAAAAAATATATATATGGAACCCTATCCTTAGGCCGTTTAAGGTGTCTATATATGTAACAAGGATGTAAGGAGGCTGTGTCTTCTGAAAGACCCAAGTTATAAGTCAGAGGATGGTGGGGGACAATGCAGGAATAGCTACAGGACATGGGGTTTCCTCTGCAACAATTCACCAAAAATCAACCTCCTTCCCCTGAAACCACTCATCAGACATACATCGAGGATCAGAGTCCACATCTGGTGCCTTAGTCTCCTTACTCGTGGAACAGAGAGGGACATCACCCACCACCGCCTCCCAGGAGCACGTCAAAGATGCATATGTACTTGTGGCCAGAACTCAGGAGCAGTGAGACTACACATTCCAGGCTTGCCTGTCCTTCCTGGGTGGGCTTCCTACCACTTCACCTTGTAACCTCTCCACTCTTCTGCCTGTGAATAGGGGATGGAGATCCAAGGGAATGCGCCCCAACTACATAGTCAGGCCACCTCTTTCCCCTGATCTGACTCACTACTCGGTTCAGACATATCCTAGTGTGCATCCCCAGATAGAGCAGAAAATTCTGCAAATGCCAGTGTCCTACCCTGGGCATGGCAGGGAGGGAGGGAGGGAGGGAGGGAGGGAAGGAGGGAGGGCAGGCCAGCAGCAGAGCACCTGGATGGCAGCCAATCCCCCATTCAGCTAGCTCTGTCTTCCCGTAGGTTTCAGGAATCATTAATGACACCCACTCACCCACCACCCACTCTCATGAAGAGAGGTGGTACAGGGCCTGATACCCTCCCTGCCAGTGCCCATTATCAGACAGGAGACTCATAAAGTTTATGGAAACATCCAATACAGATGACAATCCAGGAAAATCCATCAGATGACCATCATCTGCATCCACTCAATCTGAAAATGCTGGAGCCTCAATCCTCGCTCAACTCAAACCTGAAGTTACCACCACCAGCAACACAGGAACACCATGCCAAGATGCCTGAGCTTGCTCTTCCTTCTCAATATGGCCAAATCCCTTACAGTTTCCTTTCCTGCTTTTCACCATGACTTTGTCTGCTAGGTTTTTTCACTTTTTTTTGTGGGGAGGGGGCAGAGCAGAGGAGTCTTAGTACAGTACCCAGGAGTTAGGCCAGAGGCCTAGGATGCATAAAACTTAAACAGTTCAATTACATTTCATTTCAAAGACACAAATGAGGGACATTTCAGAGGCAGGCCAGGGGACAGTCAATATAAAGCTAAGGCTTCACTGCAGTGTTTGGGGATGGGGGTGAGCATGGGGTGTGGTGGAGGGATCAGCAAGCACATGTGAGTTCCTGAGTTTTGTCCCCAAACACAGAAAAGGAAAGGAAAGGGGTGTGGGTGACCAGGAAATGTGAAAAAGCACTCTGCTCCTCTAAGAGGCCACTGTCACTGGGGGAACCTCAGACCCTGACTGAGCAGGAACAAGTGACAACTCCTGGCCCATCCATGGAATCTGGTCAGGCACATGTCAAAAGTCTACATCTATTTGTCTTCTGCCTCTCTCATTTAGACGGGCTGGCAGGAGAGAAGCGTAGCTTGTGTGTATCTCTGCAGCAAAGGTGACTTTCGACCTTTGACTATCAGGGACTTTGGTACATTCTGTGGGTGACTGAATGACTTCTCTCACATATAAATGTAAATACGTAAAAAGAAAAAAGCATACACACACATACACACATACATATATATGTATAATAGTATTTGATATATAAGCACACAAATACATACATACATACATACATAAACAAACATTGTTTTTCAATACTGGGGATGGAACCTGGGGGTGATCTATCCCTGAGCTGCATCCACACATTTATTTATTTATTTATTTATTCATTCATTCATTCATTCATTGGCACCAGGGTGATGGAACCCAGGGGCGCTTAACCATGGAGCCACATCCAGAGCCACTGTTTCCTTTTATTCTCAGGCAGGCCCTCACTTAGTGGCTGAGAGTGACTCTGAACTCACAATCCTCCTTCCGGCCTCAGCCGCCCAAGCTACTGCAATGACACCCACACACCACCAAGCAGGGAGGGCTTATCATTTTCTCTTGGGACAGGGTCTCTCACTTTATCCCCCAGTCTGGTATTGAACTTGTGATCCTCCTGGCTGAGGGCTTGGTGGTGTCCCAAATAGAGTAAATGTAATTCCAGGTGCCCCACCAACACCCAGTTTGTGTCTCTCTTTTGTGTGACATTTTGTCAACCCAAGATTCCCCTTTTTGTTCTTCCTCATTGAAGGGTTATGGAAAAGAATATTCCTAAAGTACAGCTCCCCAAGAACAATGGAGGGACAGTGTGACCAAGTTGACAAGGTATACTAGTCAACATGGTGCTAGTATTGTTTGCATTCACCTTGAACCTCATTTGTATCCCTACTGCTTTAGCTATGATTGAAAGACTCAGCATCCTCAGGTGAGTCTGGTGATAGCTTCATAGTGGCCATGTTTGACCATGACTCTCTTCACAGGGCTTGTTCCTCAAGGCCTATCAATAACTCCTCCCTGGAATTTTGGATGGAAGCCTAACAGTCCCTTGAAATTTGCTTTACTGGTGGTCAGATCTACTCACACCCTCAACAAGCTTTTCTGGTCTCCCACTTTTCCCAGGCCTTTACCATTTTCCTTCATTTACCATATTTTTACAAGCTATCATCCTCCTTCCATCTTGCCCTGCTCTGCCCTGTTGTGACCAGGTGGAGTCTTACTGGAGCCCTGACAGCTTATTTCAAGATAAGGGCACAGAAATGATTTCAGAAGGCATAAGCACACATCACACATGACTGCATTTTCAGCCAGTTCTGCTGATGTACAATGGCCCAAAAATATCACAATGTTTCTGATCTAGTTCTATTTTCAGAGGAAGCATCGCCCCCAAGTGGACATTTCCATAAACCACTTGTTTTGCATACTAACATCAGTTGACTGAAGCAAGCTCTGAAATTCTGAAACCAAAGAGCCTTATCCTGGGAACCAGTGATTTCTTTAATAATGAGAATGTATGGTCTTTTATGAATATTTTGATATCTGGTTTGGAAAACCACCAAAGGATACAGAAGAGAAAATAGGAGTCACTGAACATAGATGTTTTATTAACAGGAAAGTCAGAAAAAAGACGTTCAAACACCTTAAAAACTGGAATTTATTGCTATATTTTAACATATTACTCTTTCTTAGAGAATGTGAGTAAATTTTTTCACTTAGAAATGGTAGAAAATTCGGGGCTGGGGAGATAGCTCAGTTGGTAGAGTGCTTGCCTTGCAAGCACAAGGCCCTGGGTTCAATCCCGAGCACCAAAAAAAAAAAAAAAAAAAAAAAAAAAAAATGGTAGAAAAATCACCAGCTGAACGATAATTAAGAAATATTTGAAAGGTGATGTTACATTCAGATCTTGTAACAAAGCTCATTTTTATCCCAAATGGACACTCAGTTTTCATTAGTTAAAAATCCACAACTGATCAGGGAAAAGAGAAAGACTTGGTTCAGTCACACCAGTGTCTGAGTCAAACACCACTGCTAGAAATAGGATCACGAACCCACCTTCCCTTCCTCTGCCTGAAGGCCTGAGGAAAAGCTGAGAGTCCCATTGCCTGACTCCCAACTTTCAGATTTTCTGTGTCTCAGGACATGGGATGAAAATAGCCTCTTTAACCAGGCTGGGGAATTAATTTTTCCTGCCTTTTTTCTCTCTAGAAATTTCTAGAAAATTCTCTCTAGAAAATTCACCAGAGCAATTGAAGAGCAAGAGAAGGAAATAAAAGAAAGAAGTCAAATTATCACTGCAGACAATATGATTCTTTACCTAGATGATCCATAAAACTTCATGAAGCAAATGCTAGAGCTAATAAATCCAGAAAATGAGCAGTTCATAAAATTAACCTAAAAAAAATTAATGGCTTTCCCATACACTAAAAATTAATCTGAGAAATCAGAAACAATTTTATTCATAATAGTTTAAAAATAAACCCTAGATAAATAAATTTAACCCCAGAGGTGAAAGACCTCTACAATAAAAACTATAGACACTCAAGAAGAAAACCTCATAAGACAGGAAAACTTTGCATGCTCATGGATAGATGGAGTTAATATTGTTAAAATGGCCAGATATACAAAAGCAATATACAGATTCAATGCAATCCCAATCAAAATACCAGTGATATTCTTCACAGAACTAAATTTATTTGAAGAATAAAAAGTCCATAATACTAGAAGTAATTCAAAGGCCAAAAAGCAATACTGGAGGTATCACCAAACCTAACTTCAAATAACACTACAGGGGTAACAAAAACTGCATGATAGTGACATAAAACCAAACACATAGACCAATGGTAGAACCCAGAAGACAAAGAGACAACTTTACACATCTACAGTTAGTCAGTCCTTCACAAAAGTGACAAAAACATTTGTTAGAGAAAATAGTCTTTTTAACAAATGGTGTTGTCAAAGCTAGTTATTTATATGTAGAAGGATGAATCAAGACCCTTATCTCTCACCCTGTACAAAAATCAACTCAAAGTAGACCAAAGACCTAGAAATCTCACCAGAAATTAAGCAACTCAGGCCAGGAAATAATACCAAATAGTTAATACATTGGATTGCATCAAATTAAAAAAAATTTTTTTACAGTAAAGGAAGCAATTAAAATTGTGAAGAAAAAATGAAGAATGGGAAAAATTCTCTGCTAGCTAGTCTTCTGAAGATGATGAATATCTAGAGTATATAAAGAATTAAAAAAACATTTTACACCAAAAATATAAGTAACCACTAAATTACCCAGCTACACCATTCCTCAGTATTTATCCTAGAGAATTAAAGTTATACTATACTGAATACATGCATACTCATGTTTCTAGCAGCTCAATTTATAGTAGCCAAATGATGGAATGGGACTAGATAACCATCAACAGATGAATGGATAAAGAAAATGTGATTTATATATACACAATGGAGTTTTATCCAGACATAAATAAGAATGAAATTATGTCATTTGCAGGAAAATGGATGGAATCTAAGACCATGTTAAGCAAAATAAGCCAGACTAAGAAGATTAAGGGTGGCATATTTTCCCTCAAATGTGGAAGATAGAGAAGAAATAGAGGTGATCTAATGATCATCAAAGGGAGATTAGTAGAGGAAAGGGATCAGGAGATGGGAGGTAAGGAGGGAGGGAGAAGTGTAGGATTTCAGGTCAGTCAATGTTCAGAGAGCAAAAGTCCTTCAAATTGAGCAAACTCTTTAGGACAAAACTTGCTGTGTTTGAATGACTTATAGATACTCTGCAACTCCTTTGTCCTTGAGGCCTGGCAACATTATCTTATTATAAGAACCTTTGTTACTACTGGACTCTGAGAAGCAAGCAAGTTATGTGATCTGCACATGCACAAAGATAACTGTACTATGTAACCTAGGTAACATGATGTGACCCTGGAATAGGTAATAAAACTGAACTAACTTTTCCACAACAACCACTTCTTGCTCTTCGCCATCCTGTGAGCTTGCCTCTTTATTAGTTTTCCCCTTAACCCTTATAAATGGGCCCCAATTAACCTTAATAGCTGGGGCACTGCACAGGTACCCTATGGTTGTGTTGATGGGAGAAGGGGTTAGCTTACTGCCTTGAACAGGCTTTGATGTGCATCACTCATTGGCTGGTACTGATTCCACTGGTAGGCTATGGGGAATTCCGTCTGACACTTAACATTGATATTGGGCTGAACTGTCTTATTTGCTTTGTAAGGGTAAACATACTGTGAGTAATGCTGATCTTGCTGCTTTGCTGTCTGAAATAGATTCTTGCTATCCATGGTATTGAAAGAGTGAGTCCTTATGACCCCAAGATTGGAAAGACATAGGTAAAAAATTACATGAGGAGTTGAGGGCTCCTATACCTGTGTTACATGCTTACTATTTGTGTCGAGATCCTATCTCAAAAATAGCCTTGACAGAACCACTAACTTCTCTGGTAGTCTCTAAGACAGAAGTTTTTTCTCAGTCATCTCCTTACATTTCTACTTCTCCCCCTCCTATCCCTCTCCCAGTCCAGTCTCAATTATCTGAATATCTCAGGCAATCAACTGCAGAGGGAGAAATTTCTACCTTGTCTGTCTGCCTCATTAGATTAAATAATGCTAATCAGTCAGAATATGAACAATTGCCTTTGGCCATGTTTAAGAAATTAAGAAGAATGGTGTTGGAGAGTGGAATTAATAGTAATTTCACTCAGTATGATAGAGGGACTCGGAATGGGTTATGCCTTGGTTCCAGTGATTAGAAAGCATTGCTGAAGATGGTTACTTCTCCTGGTCAAAATAGTGTTTTTACAAGAATACTATGATTTAGCCTGTGTTCAAGCTGAGAATAATGCTCTAGGAAATGTTGATTATAATGAATTGTTTGGCCTGGGGTGAAGAGGGACATTACAACACAACAGCAAGCTCAGTTGCCTGCAGTCACCAATGCCCAGATAAGAATCTTAGTTTGTAAAGTATGGAGGGGGATCTCAGACACTCAGGATTCTTCCAAGTCCTTTGCTGTAATTCAACAAGCCTCGGGGGAGACTTTTATTAATTTTGTTAACTGACTGAGTAAACCTATTGAAAGACAAGTAGACAATTTGGAGGCTGTCAATATTCTGACCAAACAACTAGCTTATGAAAATACCAATCAAGATTGTAAGGAAGTAATGAAATCTACCATAAAGTGGATACTACACTTTCTAATTTAATGAAGGCAAGTCAAGATGTTGGAACTGAAACTCCTAAAGTGGCTTTACTGGCTGCTGCTCTAAAAACCCCTGATAAACTTTGTTACAATTTTCAAAGGCCTGGCTGTCTTCAAAAGGACTGTAAAATAAAAAAACAGGGTCACAAAAATGGCCCAATCAGAAATATCCAATCTGTCATAAGGATTTCATTGAGCTAATCAATGCAAATCTAAGAGTCATGTTGGGAAACACAATTACAGGTGAACTCCTGACCCAGGGCCAAAGAAGGAGGAAGGTTTTTCATCTGCAGATGCAGATATCTCCTTCACAGAAATTTCCAATTCAAACAGAAGCTCCTTTCACCAATCCTTTCATG
Organism: Sciurus vulgaris; assembly: GCF_902686455.1. Lineage (NCBI taxonomy): Eukaryota > Metazoa > Chordata > Mammalia > Rodentia > Sciuridae > Sciurus > Sciurus vulgaris. The sequence goes on along the minus strand of NW_027632793.1, from coordinate 7,819,244 downwards.
ACACTAGAGGGAACACAAAAAGAGATTTGATTACTACTGAGGATGCTCAAATACAACCCCCTTGGGAAGTTTGTAAAATTGCTACTCAAATTCAGTTTCGCCCTGCTCTCACAGTTCTAAAGAAGGAAAATTTATAATTCCTGGAGTGATTAATTTTGATTATACTGGTGTAATATGCATTGAATTTTGGTCTCACATGTTCTTAAAACTACCCAAAGGATCCTCAGTAGCTCAATTAATTGCCACTCTTTATATTACTGCTGAACAACCCCTAAATGAAAGAGGGAATGGAGGACTTGGTTCCACTATTATTGGAGCATTGTTACCTATTACTGAAAATAGACCAAAATTAACCTTTTGTTTAAATGAACAGTCAATCACAGGGTTCTTGGACACCAGTGCTGATGTTACAGATAACTGTCTCAAAGTGGACACCCAGTTTGGGGCATTGGAGGAAATAATGAATAGGTGTCTAAAAACTCTCTATTGTTGCAATGCTCCACCCCTTCCAACACACAGCAAGTTATTACTCATTCAACCATACATTATGGCAATTCCCTTTCCTATTTGGGGCAGAGAAATCTTACACAAATTACAAATATCTATGGAGTTGCTGCTCTTTTTTATAGGGGCCTCAGTGGAATTGACCTCCTTACCATTAAAATGGAAGGGTACCACTCATGTCTGGGTAGAACAATGGCCATTGTCTAGGGAGAAGGTGGCAGCTGCAGAGGCCCTCATTCAAGAATACTTACAGTTGGGACATATTGAACCTTTAACCTGCCCATGGAACACACCCATTTTTATCATAAAGAAACCATAAGGGAAATGGAAAGTATTAAAAGATTTAAAAGAAATTGATAAATGTATACAGCCTATGGTCCACTTCAATGTGGATTGGCTAACCCTAATATAATTCCTCAGGATCTTTTCTTATGTATAATACACCTAAAAAACTGTATTTTTACTATTACTCTCTTTCCTTATGATTGAGAAAAATCTGCCTTCACAGTTCCTGTTTCCAATCATCATAAGCCTGCTGATAGATAAAAGTGGAAAGTTCTTCCTCACTGTATGTTAAATAGCCTCATGTTTAGTAAATAAGGCTCTTCAGCCATTCTGAAAATTATTTCTACATATTCTTGTTTATCATTATATAGATGATATTTTGATTGCTGGGTCAATACTTAAAGATACTTTAATTAAATTATAACATTCTATTACAATCTGGCCTTAGAAAAAATTCAACAACTCCCTATTAACTATTTATGACATAAGACACTCCAACATTTTTCCATTCCTCATACTCCAAAACTGACTCTTCCTTCCAAATTTTCCTTAGTTCATTTACAACAATTTTTAGACATTTAATTTGGGCTTGATGATGCATTTCTTTAACTACAGATATGTTGTTGCCCTTTTCTCAGTTGTTAAAAAAACAACATAATCCCACCAGTTTTTTCCACTTAATGCTGCACTGACTCCAGCTCTTCACTGTGCTAGTGAGAAATTATCTACAGTTCTTATAGACAGGCTCCCACAACTCAATGATCCTTTATCTCTAATAATCTTACAGGAAAGCCTTATGCCTTTGCTGCAGTTGTTGCCAGTTATAATCAAAACACATATATATAATAGAATGGTTATATTCTCCTCAATTTTCTGGAAAAAATCTTCTCCCTTATGCTGACATGTATGTTCACTTGTTCTCAGATGATCACAATTGTATTTTATGTCTTATAATAATGGTTATTTATGTACTTTATCTTATTTATGGAAAGACTTTACATTTACACTATTTGCAATTTTCTTCATCTTATCTAGTTGTCTTAACTGATTTTTTTTTTTTTTTTTAGCTTCCCTTGCTTTACATACACCTCCAGATGAATGTCTTTCCTTCTTGGGTCAAGTCTCTCATGCTCCTTTTTCTATAATCTTCTCCATTCCATTTTCCAGTGGGATTACTGTCTACACAGACAGAGGAAAACAATGGGGTGTGGTATCTACATTCACTAATAAAAAATGGACTGATTATTACACATTGCCTCAAGCTTCTCCTCAGTAAGCAGAATTAGCTGCAATTATTTTGGCTCTTCATATGTTTCCCATTGCCTTAAACATCATTACAGATTCTCAGTGTATGATCAAAGTAATGCCTCATATTTCCTGATATTTTGTTACCTCATTTGGACTCTAATTTGTTATCCCTGTTTGTCACTCTTCAATCTCTTTTACAGGATTATTCGGCTCCATATTTCTTGCTCACATATGTAGCCACACCAAGATTCCTGGACCATTCACTGAAGAAAATGCTCATGTTGATGCTTCTATAAAATTACTTTATCCTCTTTTCAGATGCTATAAAATCACACAATTTTTTTCATCAAAATACTCACTCATTAATAAAGATCTTTTTTATTTCCTCTCAAGTGGCCTATTTTATTGTTAATAATTGCTCTCATTGCACACTCTGTTCCCCTGCTTGGAAAACCGTAAACCCTTGACGTTTACATTCTAATGCTCTTTGGCAGATGAATGTAACTCATTTTTATTCTTTCCACCCCTAATCCTTTTCACATGTTACCATGGATATCTCCTCAGGCCTTATATGGACCAATGCACATTGTTCAAAGAAGGTCTTAGACTGTATCTCTCATGTGCTCCTTTGCATTGCTACCATGGGTAAACCTCATCATTTAAAACCTGAAAATGCATCTGCTTATATTTCTAGTGCCTTTGCTCAGTTTTGTAATACAATGGAATATAGTCGTAACCCATAGAATTCCTCACAATCTTACTGGACAGACCTTAGTTGAATGTACACATCAAACACTTAAAATGTGCTTTTTAAAGCAAAAACATCACAATCCAATTCCCAAGTTTTATTTGACCTTGGATGAAGAGGACCCTGAATCAAAGAAGGAACCTCCAATAAGAAAAAGATGTTCAAGAGACCCTCTTCTTTGAATCATCTAGTGACTTGGGGGGATATAAAGAATTTAACAACATCTACTCAACATCTTCTCATCTAAATGTGTTTAGAATATACCCTGGAAAACTTGGTTGTTGCTGTTTGCCAAACTTACCCAAAATTCTACAAATAAGCTATTATTGTGTTATTTCTCTGTTATTTTATCCCTGTTGGGGGTGCCTTCATATTTAGCTGAAATTGGTAATTCTTCTGAAGTTTGTATCCTCAAGCTATTCTTGATAATAGGGCTGCTATGGATTATTTGCTGTTACATCATATAGGATGCCAAGATTTTAATGATAAGTGTTTTCAATTTAGCTGATAATAGTAAACCCACTCAAAGGGAATTGGATTATCTTAAAGAGATAGTAAAGAAAGTTACAAGATGATGGTGGTTGAGATTTATTAGATTGGTTAACCCCATGGCTGCCAAATCTCACATGGATCAAACAGCTTTTCACTGGAGGATTTTTACTGATACTTGCCTTATTATGCTGTGCTTGTGTTTGCCAATGTTTGCCTTGCTTTATCCCTCCACCTTTTTTAAACAGAAGAACAATCATGTCTATTGAAAAGGCCATACACAGCAAAAAAGGGAATTGTAGGGATTTCAGGTCAGTCAATGTACAGAGGAGCAAAAGTCTTTTGAATTGAGCAAACTCCTTAAGACAAAAGAAACTCTGAATGATTTAGAAATGCTCTGCAACACCTCTGTCCTTGAGGCCTGGAGACATTATCTTATTACAAAACCTTTGGTATTAGTGGGCTCTGGGAAGCAAGTAATTTCTGTAATCTGCTCAGTTGCTAATCTAATTGTGCTATGTAACCTAATATACGTTGATAAGACCTTGGAATAGATAATAAGAGTGGACTGACTTTTCAACAAAAAACACTTCTTGCTCTTCACCATCCTGTGTACTTGCCTCTTTATTAGCTCTCCCCTTAACCCTTATTGCTGGACTCCAGTTAACCTTTACAAATAAGTATTGGAAGTGATATTGCCCAAATTATGTTATTAGTTTGTGTGAGCATATGAGTATGAACCAATAAAAATGTGGAAATGAGGGAAAAAATAAGTAGTCTAATTAAAAATGTGCAAACAATTTGAAAAAATATTTTTTCAAAGACAATAACTGTGGCCAAAAAGCACCTGTTACCTATATACTTTGCTGGTGGGAAAGATGCTAAACATGATTAATCATTAGGAAAATACAAAATAAATCCACCACAAGAAATGACTCCATAACCACTAGGATTGGTATGACTAAAAAAAAAAATGGATTGTAAACAAAGTCACCATATGACCCAGAAATTCTATTTCTGTACATATACAAAATTAAATCAAAAACACATTGTACACAAACACAAAACCCACTAAAACTTAAGGATGAATAATCATATCATGTTTACATACAATAGCCCCAAAGCTGAAACAACACAAGTAAACACACACCAGTTAATAAATGGATAAATAAAATTTGGTGTATTTGTAGAAAATAGTATTCAGTCAAAAAAAGTCATGATTCACACTGTGAAATGAAAAACCCTGAAAAAATCCCAATGTGAAAGAAGCTGGTCATAAAGACTTCATACTGCATATAATAATGACTTACATAAATGTTCAGAACTGCAAAATCCATACACATGCAACACAAAGTAGCAGATACCAAAGGATGGAGGTAAGAAGAGGCTGGAAGATATAACATTTCTTACTGAGGTGATAAAAATATTCTGGAATTAAGAGTTGAGGGTTAGTTTCCTCTTTCTCCTTACCATCCCAAGCTGCTCTCAAAAACTCTTTCCTTAGCATAGGTTTCTCCCACCCCTGGCCACCAAGTGACATGGCTTTGGCCCTTCTTCCTTCCCACCTTTTCATCTCCTCCCCTCCCTGAGACCTACAGGAATCCAAACCTGGGTACCTAGTGAACATTGAGAGCATCAGAGAGAACCAGCCACATGAATACACCCAAACCTACCTTAAATAGTGAAGGTCCCCAGTTCTCCCAGTCCCAATCTTGGCATCATACTTCTTATATGACACCACATGGATCAAAATGAGGGAGCTGAAACCTAACCATATGTGTGCCCTCTGTGTGGGGCACACATCCATGTGACCACCATCATGGAGTACTTGCATTCCTTCGGGAAAATATTCATCCATTGCTACCTGCAGACCAACAAATACTGCCCCATGTGAGATGCACAATTCCATAAATCCTGACTGCTGCTTAGTATCAGATGGAAAAAAATCTCCAAGACATTGTCTATAAATTGGTCCCTGGAATTTTTAATGGTGAGATGAAATGGTGATGGGATTTCTACACAGTTCACCTCCTCATAAAAGTCCCCAATGGCTCCAGTGAGGACCTAGACAAGTTCTTGAAGCAGAAGGCAAAACTGAGCAAAGATTAGATTACCAGCCTCTTCATGGATTGCTACAAGATGTAAGGAAGAAGAAGGACCCCTGTGGAATGGAGATGGGGACAAGGAGAAGACAGGGGTGTCCTTCTTTTGATGAACAGCTGCCATGACTATTTTGCACATCACCAAGTTCATTTGCAAGAAAATGAATGTACCCAGAAAATACAAGGTGGAGGTTCTTTAAGAGAACAAGCACCTGAAGGAATACTACACCCTCACGGACACTGCCTACATCTATCCCTGGCAACTGATTGGCTCTCTCCCTCTCAAGCACCATGTCCAGAAAGCCTGTGAGCAATTCATCCTGCCCAAAGTCCCTACTCCTTCCAAGGGCATCAACATCAGTGGGGCATCAGAATGTAAGTTAGTCAGCAAGAAGGCTCCTAGCTCTGCCACATTGCCAACAACTTTCTCCTCCCTATGCAGCCCTGCCCCTCCTTCTCATGGCTCTCCCAGATCCCCTAACTCCCACTCCTGCAGCCCACCCAACCTCCCTCACTCCCCCTTCAACAGCCAGCGAGACCACCAGAGCTGTCAACTGGGGTGACTCAAACTACCTACACACACCCTCCTCCACCAGCTGGGGGCAGAGGATGAGTGTCAAAGGAGCTCCTGTGCTTCCCAAATGAGAGAAAGGGATCATTTCCCTTCTTTGCAACCACCTCTCCACTCCTTTCACTTTCTCTGAGCCCTTTATTTTCACCTCTTCTAGCATCCCCAGCTCCTCCCACCATAGAGGTGAGAAGTGGGCTCCATAAATAAATCTATATATGTGTACATAGGAAAAACCAAATATACATACTTGTTTTCTATGGGCCAACCAGATTAATTTAAATGACATGGGGGTGGGGGAACTCTCTGTGTGCTGTTAAGTTTTAGGGTGTCTTATGTAATTTGCTCTGCTTTTTGGGGATTACCTGGAGGTGAACTCAAGGGGCCACATGGAGACTAGGCAAAACCCTACCCCATTAATCCATGTGCTTCTCAAGGCATATGGGGTGTTGGGGGACCCCACCAGCCACCAAATCTTCAGATATAGCTCTACCTGGCTGTGTATTGGGTCCACCATTTTTCCCTACCCATCTTTGCTGTTGTCCTGCCCCTACCCAGCCCCCATTGCTGAATGTTCAGGTAATTATGAAAACACTGACTTTCACAAGTGCAGTTTTTGCTCTGGATTTGAGGAGCAAGTGGGCATCAAAAAAGGCATCTCCCTCATCTTCACATACAGTGTAAAAGCCTAGACAGTTCTGCTGCATTTTTCCTGTATGTGTAACCTTTGTCTAACTTATCTTGTGGAAAAGAAGATTCAGGCATAGGGAATTCCAGCCCTGGAAAGTCCATATGTGCCTTTAGTAATGTGAGGTGATTCACCCACTCCTGTCCCTACCCTTTTCCAGGACTTCTACTAGCCAGAATGGTGGTGGGAGAAGCCTTATTTAGGAACCCAGAGTGGAGAGGCAGTGATGAGGTTGCCCTCAAACAAGCACATACCCCAGGTTCTGCCAAAGGAAAACAGTCCCCTAACTGCCTTCTCCAATGGCAGCTGCGGTAAAGTCAGGACAGTGACAGAGGCATCTAGAAACACAAGAATCCTACCTCAACCTGAGAGGTCAACAGAGCACCTCTCAGGGGCAGGCCTGAGCAGATCCCTGCCTACCTGCTTTTCCTCAAATGTACATAGATCTGGGAGGAGACCAAACTGTCACAACTATGTGCATGGGGTTGGGAACTCCCAAGGTTTTGTCTGTTTGTGCCTTGTCCTGTTTGATGTCCTCTGTACCCTCCTTCTGCACTGGAACATTTGCATCTCTTGACTTTGTCGTAAATGTTCCATCCTTAAAAGAATTAATAATTATGCTACATGGTAAATATATTAAAGACATTCATAAATATATTTTAAAATGTTAAAATTTATATTATGTGAATCATTCCAATAAAAACATAAAATATGATTCCATAAACAATTAGGGCAGGAACTCAAGTCCCTGGATTGTGCATCTTAGGTTTTGAGCACTAGGGCACAACCTTCTTTGAGACTTCTACACATATCATGGTGTATGGAACAGCAGTTTTCAGGCTGTGCCTGAACTCAATTACTCCATCTCCTAGAAAAGTAATTTGCCATAGCTACTCCATTTTGAGTAAAAATGCCAAGATAGAATGATTCCACACCTTGCCTGTTTCATTAGATCACCACCATGTGCCTGAAACCATCAGATACAATGGATAAATAACTTATATGCATTGACTTACAAAATAAATCAAGTAGTACCTTAACACATGTGGACATTCCAAATCATATCAGGAACACCAGACAGAATCTTATCAACCTCACCACATGCAACCCCCTCACCTAACACCCATAAAAGGAAACCCCTGAGAATGGACAGGCCAGCATCCTGAACTCATTACCCAATCACTCACCATGAGCCCTGCATAGGAAAATTACCACAGTGTTCTGAATCTCAATCCTCAGATTTCACCATGCCCGTGATGATCACACAGAGCACACTCCAAGTTGGCACTTGAGCTGTCACTCTGACACTGAAACTGCCACCCATTTGGATTCTCTGCTTTGAATACTCTGCAGAATTGTTTTTTAAAATACTCAGTTGACCACTATGGTGACTGTGACTCTGTGCTCAGATCTCTGCCTGTGCTCCTGACCTGTACAGTCTGTAACTCTGCAGTCATTCTAAACATTTCTTAGTTTTTCTGTGACATAAATAATCACTGTGTGAAAAGTGAGGTGTGATTAGAGTGTCACAATATTTGAAATCAAAACTGAAATAAATGAACTGTTTTTCCAGCTTAGAACTATCATGGTGACCTTAGGTGACTCATGATGACCTATGAGTGTTTGGAAAACCAACAGAAATTAAAGTGTTGCATCATGTGAATTTATTATTAATAAATAAATCCTGACACTGTGAATGAAACAAGCATATTTAGTCTATGTTACTGACAGCTTGATCATGACAACCCCTCAGTGAGACAGTCACGGATCCTATGTGAAAAAAGTAAAATGTAAAAAGTAAAATTGAACTTTCTGCCAGCAATTAAGAGTATGATATGCTTTTTTTCTAATCTGCATCTGTAACTCACTGTTACCCTTAAAAGGAAGATATGTGTGTTTTTTATCTTCTCAATTTTACTGACTTAAAAATCAAGGTATATTAGTTGGGTGTGGTGGCACCTACCTGGAACCCCAGGGAATCAACAGGTGAATGTGTGAGGATCACACATTTGAGGCCAGCCTGGGTAATTTTGCAAAAGACTTAAAAATAACAAGAACTGGGGACGTTGCTCAATGGTATAATGCCTCAAGTACAATCTCTAATAAAACAACACAACAATAACAACAAAACCAAGTATTTATCAAAACCAGAATGCCTTATCATACAGTCTCCAGGGATAAGCTAGATAAAATAATCTGTCATGACATCATTGCATCAGGCTGAAAGCAAGTATTCACTTCATTTGTTACTTAAGTGCTTTCTTTTCTTCCACTCAACTATTTTTTATATAACTGTAGCAATTCATCCTTGACAGGATAAAATGTATGCACAGGATTCTGTGCCAGCAGAAGGAATTTAGCAGAGCCCAGGCTCCAAGATGACTGATTAATTCTCAAAGCCCTAATGTTTGCAAAGGTCCAAAAAAAAAAAAAAAAAAACACCTTTTGCAACTATGCCCTAAACCAATAAAAGTCTAAGACTAACACTGTCCTGCAACAAATACATGTTGGGAGAAATCCTACTTCTTGGCTGGCAGCAGTGAAAATCTCAAGTGTATAAGGAAAACTTACAGGGAGGAGTGTTCTTCGGCCACCTAGAAAAGTACACAAATGCCACAAATTGAGTCAATGTTAACAAGGGAACCCATTATAGGAATTTGGTGGTCTGATCCCCTGGGTCACATTGTGATTGAACAAAAAACCTGTAAAATGTATAGCTGTTCCCACAATAAACAAGTTTGCAAGCTTCTCACCACAAGCCTGCTTCCATGCAACTCTCAGAGTCTGGGACTTGACTCTGCACTGCTTACCTGCATATGAGCTAGTCCAGCACAAGAGAAACTACACTGAACAATGGAGCATGAAGGAAGATTAAGAACAGAACCCAGAGAATAGTCTGAGCTAGTCTGGCACAAGAAAAACAACAAATACTCAGAAATAAAAACTGATCCCTTCGTCCAAGGACAGTCTGGCACTCTCTCAGTCAGAAATGCAGCTCTATTCTTTCTTCTCAGGCAAAATCTCCAATAAAGCCTTCCAGTTTGAATTTCTCTGGATCTCATCTTTTTTCCACAATTTCTGAACCTAAAGACCTGGTACAGTTAGTGAAGGAACCCACTGGACTTTCTCTTACAACCACTGGGAAGGAGAATTTTATCCCTTACTCAAGGCAAAAGAGGAAGTCTCACAGATAAAGAAGATTCCCAACCCAGCACAGATTCGGTCTTCTGGGAGGAAGGCAAGTTTCCAGGCTCCACATTGCCAATTTTCCAACAGAGAGCCATGCATGCCTACTGACCAAGCAAAAACAGAATGCAAAGTGGGCGCAAATATGTCACAATGGAAAAACTGCACAGTACACAGCACTGTGACTAGAAACTCACCTTGAACCTGACTCCAACTTCTCCAAGGACATTTGGGATGGGCATTCTAGGATTTTCAAAGTGGAGTACCCAAGCTGAAAGAAAAAGAATTTGTCTTTATCTGACAGATCTGCCCAGACCTCAGATGCATAATTCATTCATTCAGGATCTTGTAGGACAACACAGAGGCAAAGTTTCTGTCTTTGGGGAGCTCATATTTTGTTTAGTTAGAAAACCTCAGACATCATAATATAACAATGTGGTCAGTGCTTGGGATCAAACAAATGACAGTCTGATAGACTTAGCGGTGAGTAGGAGCAGATAACAATAATTTTATTGAAGATTATGTAAGCCTATCCTTGTTGGCATTTCATATAAACTTATAAGAATGAAAGAATAACCTAGACAGAGAAGTGCTTTCTTAGGGTAGATGGATTGATGGTCCAGTCCTTAACTATAACACAACCACACCAATACAAAGTAATGGCAGCAGCCTTCTACCTTGGGCAGGGAAACCTTCTAATACTAGGATTGGCCACTGGAATATAGCAAATGCAAATTAATTGAAAACATTTTTTGTACAAAAAATTTAAACATGAATTTTTAAGGTCAATGAGAACAGGAGACCTAATTGTGCTTATACAACATGTGTTGTCCTGTTATGTGCCTGTGTTGTGCAGTAAGAATGTGCCCCAGGTTGGTAAAGAAGACTCTTGGTCTACACTGAAGCCAACCCCAGCCTGAACGGGTTGCTCTGGGCACATTGACAGCATTCTGAGGCATCTGTTGGGAAGAATTACTGCATAAAGGGATTATGAGCAGTCTTATAGTTAAACCCACCAGTTGTGAATAAGATGCCATCACAGAGGAGAGGCATAGTGGGGAGGGACAGTGGCTTCTGCATGTTATTTTCTGTAGCAATATGTTTTTGGTGTATTTTGCATAAACATGGCAACTCCTGGCAATTTACACTGGACTAAATTGCTTAGTGAGAAAACTTGGGACAAAACATTCATAGTCCAAGTGTCACCAGGACAGTGTGGGCAAGCTGGTTCAGTTAACTCTTTCTTTTACTTCTGCAGATGTGCAGAGAGCCCAGAGGGAAAATATATTAAAATCAAATCACTCTGGCTCCTGATTTGGTTTAAAAGTGTTTCCACCCTATGAATTGACATTCAATATTAGCTTGAAAATTCTTCTATTTTGCCTCTCCAAAAAGAATTCACATTCAGTTTTAGTTGATGGGTGAAGATGTCTTTTCAAAGACTCAGAGGTACAACAATTAATAAGATTACTTACTACTTAATCTACTTAATCTATGGTGCTGATGATCAAGTCCAGGGCCTCACACATGCTAGGCAAGCACTTTACCACTGAGTCACAACACAAGCCCCCACTTATTTTTTAATGTGGGAATTAATATTGTTTAGCAAATGGCTTACAAGTTGAGTTATTTTACAAGTTGTTGGGCAGTTAAGCTTCAGAGATTTTTTTGTTGCCTAGCATTTAAATCTCAGAGGGGAAGTAATTATTGCATTCAAATACTTTAATGAATTTCTTAAGACTGAAAAAAAGACTGGCAGAGGGGATAAACTGGGTTGGGAAAATTACCTCATGTTTTAAAGATACTCATATCTTTAAAAGATTATGAAACTCCAAGTTATTGGGGTTTTTCTCCCAAAATTGGTTAAAAGTTGTGACATTTTTGAAAGACTCTCCTGGCTTTGAATGTACTTAAGTCTATCTTAGTAACAAAAAAATTTAAAAACTAAAGTATATGAAGGGAAGAAAAAGTCATATTTTAGAAATATACACATTGATAATTTTTTATAGGAAGTAAAGTTCTTGCTGCTCTAATTGATATATAAAATATCAATAATTTTGCACTTATGATGATATCATTCCTTAATCTCTCTAGCAATGTCATGGATTCTTATAAATATTGGGACTGTGTCTAATTCTTTAATTGGAAAACAGGACCAGGGCATGGAGTATGGAGAACCCAGCTCTATAGTTCTGGCTATGTCACTGATGAGCAGTTTAACAGGTGACTTTTAGGGAGTTCCTGCTCCCTATACATCAGCATTTTTTTCTTTATCTATGATATGGGGAAAAAAGATGACTTTCAAGGTCTCTTCCAGCTTTATAACTGTGTATTATGTAATTATTTTTGGCACACTAAATGTTTTATCCAAGTCATTATCACTCAAAGTGTGTTTTATTTTTTAGTCAGCACTATTCCTTGCCAATATTTATGTATTGTGACAAAGGACCAGATTTCATCTATAAGAAAGAAAATCAGTTATTAAATCTAGGAGTATAGGTTTTGTCTGATTTATATGTTAAAAAAGGGAGCTTCTCCTGGAAACCTCTTTTTATTTTTATTTTTTTGGCGGTACTGGGGATTGAACTGAGGGCCTTGTGCTTGCAAGGCAAGCACTCTACCAGCTGAGCTATCCCCAGCCCCTGAAACCTCTCGTTTTAATGCACTGATTACAGTATAAATATGTAAGTTTTGACTGAGTCAGTGGTCTCTGCTATAAAATGAAACAAGTGTAAAAATTCAAAAAACATTAAATTTAATACTGCATTTGGCACTGACAGTAGCCCAGAGGGTGAATTTTCTTCTTGCTCTTCCCTGCTGCAGGATTCCTTCCCTAGCAGGTATTTGGTAATGTTATCCTTAAGGTACACATTCTTGACCACTGAAGATGTATTTCCAGTGGAAGATGATCAATAAAATTCAAGCCAGAATACTGCTACTTCAGATAGTATGGTGGTAAATATCAGTATATTCTATCAATACAAATTATATAATTACTTTAGGTACATAATGAAGAGGAAATAAATTAATTTATTACTACTGTAATTAATAGTAGAAAATGTTCATTCATTATTTCATGTATAACTTAGAAGTTTATTGGTTCTTTAGGAGCTTTGGTAGCAACATATGCTTATTTTTGTGACAAGCTGAAAGTAAAAGAAACATTTTGTTTTAGTACAAAATGAAGAAATCTTAATACTGACTATTTTAATTTTAGCTACATTATCAAATATAAAATGTATCTTTCCCTTTTAAATTTTTTTGTTCTTTTTTATTACTTAGAATTCTTTTTATAGTTAACTGATTATGTGGAAAATCTATCTAGTGTACTCTTGAGTATGTAATAGCATTACTTCTGGTGTTATTTGCTTTCTGTCATGCCTAAGGTTTTGTACTGGCACCAATTTTCTGACATCAGGTGATATTGCATTTTTGGAGTTATTTTGTAATTTACAGTATTCTGTCAAGAATGAGTACTGAAGTGACTATGTGTCATTTAATGTTTTGAAGAGCATATATGGTGACACTGAGTTTCCCATGTGTCTGACAGCGTAATTCGTGTAACATCTGGTAAAATTGCCTTTATCCCCTTTATAATGGAGAGGCAGTGTTCTGATTGGTGCACTATAAATTTAAGAAAAGGTTGTGTTTCATAGGATTGGTGACATGGCCCTATTTCCACTTGACATTTAATGATAGATTATGTTGACTCTTGACATGTACTTCAACATTTTCTTCACCTGCAGATATAAGTAGTTCCCAAGTTTTATAGAAGAAAGAAATTCACTGATTCTTCCTTCAGAGGGCAGAGATGATAGTGGATAGAAGCTGAAGGGAGGTGAATTCTAGATTAATTAGTGTCAAGAAAAGGTTTTAATCAGAAGGTTCCAACAATCTTAAACCATCTAACTAGCACTTTGACATTGGGAGAGTTTAGTAGTGCTATGTAACTACCATTCCTACCTTCCTCAGTGCTAGGACTTGTTGAATTTTAGGTCTGATTTTTTGATCAGGGTTTCAAGGCAGATGGGAGTTGGGTGTAAAGAAGAAAATGCCCCCCCTTCAAGTAAAAGTGAATGTTTCAGGACTGGGTTGTGGCTCAGTGATAAGGAGCTAGCTTAGCATGTGTGAGGCACTGGGTTTGATTCTCAGCACCACATAAATAAAATTATTGTGTTCATCTACATCCAAAGTAATACATAAAAAATTGAAAAACTTTGAAAAGATTATTTTTTTTTGTTTCAAAGGTCCTTATATTGTGTAAGGCAATAACAGTATTTGCTACTGATATGCATTATGATTTCACTTCTATCCTCATGAAGTACACCTATTGAAGCTATTTATCTTTGTGTATTTCCCCTACTAAATGATAAAAAAATTAATTAAAAAATGATCTCTTGTGACCAACTGAAAAAAAAAAAAAGGCTTATACTTCATGAGAAGTAGGACAAGGGACTTCTGCCAGCAGATATTTCATACAAATAAGAGTTTACCTTCCTCTCTGTCCTTCAGCTTGCCACTTTCACCCTCATGTGGGGTCCCTATGAATGCTAGTGGATACTATCCACCAGACTTCAGTGCACAATAAGCTCCTATAGAGGTGGTCACTGCCCACATAACTCCAATCTTCCACATGCCAAACTCTTCATTAACCCAAGGCCTCTGACCTATTCCCACCAATGCTGGAATGCTGGGTTCTTAGTAAACAATAATGGTGCTAGCTGTCTTAGTTATAGTAGAAAGCAGTGTTGTCATGCTTCCACAAACACTGAGCATCCTCACATTGTAGGATGCCAACTCATCACCTCCACCGGGCAGGTGCCATCATCACCTATTTCCTCTTACTGATTAAAACACACCAAGGAAAGGAAATGAGTTTGTACATTTTCCAAGTGATGGGGCTCAGGATAGAGCTTAGGGACCCCTGAACTCAGCCCAAACACTATGGCCAGTATCATCCAAAACACAAGGTTCCCAAAGATGAAAGTGACTAGAGGTGACAGTGGAATGCAGAAGACAGGGTAGAATGTGGATGGAGAGTATGAGACCAGAACTGACAGACCCAAGAGAAAAATCATTGAGGGCTCTATGACAGCACAGGACAGGAAAAGACAACTTAGAAGAAAGTAGGCTTGAGTGAGCTGTATGCTCACCAGGGATGGCAGATTGGCTGGATTGGCAGAAAGGGAGTGTGTGTGTGTGTGCAGCCTGCCACCAAAAGTTAACCCAGAATACAAAATATTCTGCACTTTATGGTGTCTATGACTGTGCCCTCACACCAAGGCTGAACTGCACTCTCTTCATTCCTACTGAAGTAAACAAAGCTGAATGCACAAGAGGTATGCATCTGATGTCTGCTGAATGGCACAAGTTAGTTCCAAGAAGCTCATCTTCACCATGGAAGACCTTTGTGACTGTCTTAATCTGATTTTGCTAAATGCATAGTTCAAACCCACAGTATTTAAGTCTCATGTCTTAATGTTTGAGTGTAGTGAAATGTTGGTCTGCTTCTCTCTCTCAGACTCAGATACACACACACACACCCACACACACACACCTTACTGTTGAAAGTTCAATGTGTCTTCAGACTTCCATGAAGTAACACCTTCTATGTTCTGTTCTACCTTCAATGCTGTAATTTTTTTTTCTTTCATCAAGTTGTCAGTCAGCAACCTCATCCTTTTTCAAAAGAGTATATATACTTTATAGTCCTCTGTTGCCAATACAGACCTGAAAAAAGAAAGCACAAATTATTTGAAGACACTCATCTCCATCATTGATCACCAAGCTCCAACTCCCCACAAAACTACAGACCAGACAAGAAAAGTGCTTGACTTCTCAGTGGCCAAACTTGCATGAACACAAAAATCCAGATTTCACAAAGAGTTTTCAAAAGACATGTGGTCGGGGATTAGAGTAGGGGGTCAAATATTTTCCCAGTGGAACTATTGGCTCAAGTTCTGCTACCAGAAAATAGATTCTTCCTGAAGGAATTATTTCAGAGGATTACATGTAGGTATATATATGTATAAATATACATCTCAAAACCACATGTATGCTGTAAATTATACACACATACACATTGCATTTATATAATTTTATTAAAAATAAATTAAAAAATTACATATAATCTCAGTAACTCAACTTAGGAGGTTAAGACAGGAAGATTGCAATTTCTTTTTTTTTTTTATTAATTGCAATTTCAAAGTCAGCCTTAGCCCCAAGAATTTTGTGTCCAAGGTAAATAGCTGTTTATGCACACCATAGTACCAACTTTTGCCAACAAATGTTAGCTCTTAATCAATTACTATAAGAAAACTTCTGTCCCCAACACTTGAGACTATCCTCCAGGAGGAGTTCAGAAAAAGATTAGTAGTTTTAGAAGAATGGTAAAGATGATAACATCCATTTTTGCCTTTAAAATATTAATAAAAATACATTATTTTTGAAAACCAAAAGCAAAACCAAAATCAAGACAAAACAAAACAAAATGAGCCTTAGAAGCTTAGTAAGATCCTTAGCAAATTAGCAGACCCCTGTCTCAAAAAAATAAAATGTGCTGCAGATGTGGCTCAGTAATTAATTCCTTGTACCAAAATAAATAAATAGGAAGGGGAAAGAGAGATATAAACAAAAATACTGCTCAACAAATGACAGTGTGTGGCACTTATCTGGACTTTGATTCAAGCAAACTATTAAACATAAAGGTACAATAGTAAGTGAAATGCAAAAACATGAAGCATTTTTATCCTTTATCCTTTTATCCTTTAACCTGTCAAACATGCAATCCCGTAGTAGTGATCACTACTGTACATGGAAATGTATCTCACCATGCTTTCATTAATGTGTAAAAGTTTGCTTGATAAAAAAATAAAACAAACAGAAGAATTGGTGCAGGGCAGCCTAGGACGGATGACTATTCTAGGATCCCAAATAAAGCAGAAGTGACGATGGTCCAAGTAATGATGTATACTCAGAAGTTCTGGGTCCTACTCTGGTCCTGTTCTTCCTAGCTGACTCACCTTGGACTGGAGACACATCCCACAGAAACACAGTCCTTTATGTGTGCATGGGGACAGTCTACACACCCCGCATGTTTGAATGGTGATGCAAATCATGAACACTGACATTTTAATTGTTGGTAATTATATAAAACCCTGTGTAAAACTATGGTGACAGAGAAGTCATGACAGAGTATTCACAAGGTGTGTTGCTGGTTTAATTGGACGAAAGCTCAGTCACTCCACACAAACAGCCCCTTATCCAGCAAACATGGGAAAACTCCAAGGGCACTGCAGATGATGTTTATGGGGAAGGGCACAGTTAACTGGCAAAGGTCAAATGCAAAGGTCAGCCAGACAGCACTTGAGGCAATTAATTGGCCTGTGTTCTCACTGCTGACCAAGATGAATCCAAATGAGATTTTCATCAGAGAAGAGAAACAAACATTAAGTCATGTCTGTGAGACCTCCCCTTCTGAGAAAAACATTTACTTCAACCAAGTAAAGACATCATGAGCTCACAGATCACCACCTCTGGCAGAGAATTATGAATAGGCCAAAGTGACCAACAGAGTTTGAAGTCAGACTCTGAGATCTCTATCTGGGGTCCTCCCCTGGTCAAGGAGTGTCTCACCTGAGTATCTCATCATCTATAAGCTGAGAAACACCACAACTGACAAAGTGGTCCAGTGGATAGAATGGGAACAAGTGGGGGTGCTGGAACCATCCTTAAATATAGAGAAGGTGCTCAAGGCCAGATCTTTCCCATGCACTAAGTGACTATATAATAGGTACCTACCCTTGTATCAGGTCAGGAGGTATACAATGTTGTCACTCAGTCCTATTACTAGGATTGTTACTCTTGCTACCTTTTCATGAGGCAAAATAGACTTTTAGATAGACACCATCATATCAGGTATGAAGGTCTTTTAGGGAGAAAGGGGTTAATCCACAAGAGCACAAAATAATTTTAAACACTGCACTCCTAAAGTGTGCTAAATGCATGAAGAAAAAACTGATAAAAAATAAAGAGGAAACATGTAATCTCAGTAGCTTGGGAGGCTGAGGCAGTAGGATCATGAATTTGAAGCCAACCTCAGTAATGGCAAGGTGCTAAGCAACTCAGTGAGATCCTGTCTCTAAATCAAATGCAAAACCAGACTGGGAATGTGGCTCAGTTCAATCCCCAGTGTCAAAAAAAAAAAAAAAATCTAGGGCTGGGGAGATAGTTCAGTTGGTAGAGTGCTTGCCTTGCCAGCACAAGGACCTGGGTTCAATCCCCAGCACCAAAAAAAAAAAAAAAAAAAAAAAAAAACTAGATATTTTTTGAGATCTCAACACTTCTCTCAATTAAAATGTAAAGAAAATTTATAAGGGTTCAGATTTTAACACTTACAAACTTGTCCTAATTTAATTTATGAAACACCACCAAAACCACAGGATAATTTTTTATTGGTTTCCAGGGTATAAGGAAGAACACTTTCACAAAAAAAACTTAGTCTAAACCACAAAACTCTCAATAAAATTAAAAGGATTCTAATTGTACAAACCATATTCTCTGATCACAAGAGAATTAATTTAGAAAGTGCAACCAGAATATCACTAGAGATCCTAGAAATGTTTAGAATAGATAAATAAGGAAAGATTACAAACTTTAGGCCTACAAATTCAGGAATTTTAATGAAATAGACACATTAACTAAAAGGCAAAAAATATAAAGGCTTACATGAGAAAGAGATAACCTGTACAAACCTGTATCTGTAAAAAAATTTGAGTTGGCTGAAATATTTCCATTAAATTTAGGCTCAAGTGGGTTTACTGGTGAACTTAACAAATTATTTTTTTAATGGAGTGCTAATTAATCCCAGGGCATGACACATAGGAGGCAAATGCTGCACCACTTAGCTTCATTCCTAGTGGTTTTAACTTTGAGAGAAGTTCTCATTAAATTGCCTTTAACTTGCAATTCTCCTGCTCTTAGCATTCAGGGTACCTAAGATTACAGATGTGCACCAATGTGCCCAGGTTTTCTAAGCTTTAAACCAGCATAACTCAGGGCTGGGGAGATAGCTCAGTCAGTAGAGTGCTTGCCTTGCAAGCTCAAGGCCCTGGGTTTGATCCCCGGGACCACAAGAAAAAATAAAAAAATAAAAAATAACTCAAGAAGGCACATGCAAAACCTCTAAAAACTTTAATGAATTGATCTTGGCACAATACATCATGACCAAGTAAGAATTATCCTAGGAATGTAAAGATGGATCAGTCTTTTAAAATCAACAATTTTCTAATAAGATGCAAAACAAAGCATTGGACATAATTTGATAACATGATGAAAACTCATCACACTAAAAATAAAAGGAAAGTTCTGGAAGTTTTATCCAGTTCAATAAAGAAAAGTGAATAAAACTAGACTCTGAAAGAAAAGAAAGCTATGTGCAGCATCAACACAATTGTCTACATAGAATCTTCTACTAAAAAGCACCTACAAGGAATAAATCATTTTAATGTGATCATGGAATACAAGATCTACAGGAAGATCAACTGTATTTATCAAGAAAGGAGAAAAAGTAAAAGCATGAAAAATTTTCATTAGCCACTTCAAACATAGAAATAAAAACCTCACCTTGCAAGCTCAAGGCCCTGGGTTTGATCCCCCCAGTACCGCCAAAAAAGAAAAAGAAAGAAAGAAAGAAAGAAAGAAAAACCTCAGTGAGAAAACAATCCATATTCATCAGAGTGAAATAAAAACAAATTCTGGTGAAAAGGCAGAGAAACTGGATCACTTTACTTATTGTTGGTGGGAATATAAAATTATACAGCACCTTTAAAAATAGTTTGGCACTTTCTTAAACAACTACACTTGGGTCCCAGCAGTGGCTCTTGTCATCCATACCAAGGAAATGGAAACAGCTCCACAAATATCCCAATATAAATATCCCAGGGCCAGATTCATGTGCACCCACCAAACTGGAAATATCCTCATGAACTTTTGATGGTGGCCAATGAAGAGCTGCTTGCCCATGCCACAGAATGCAACTGAGCAATAACATGGAAGAACCTACTGACAGACACAGCAACCTGCTTGGAAAATGTTGCTAGGTAAAAAGAGCCGATCCACAAAATTTACACAATGTGTAATTTATTAACACAAATTGTTGAGTACTGGGCATTACAGGCATGCATCACTGTGTACAGAATTTACAAATAATTGAAGGAGGAAATAATACCAATTTACCCAAAAGTCTTTGCAGAGGATGCTTATGATATAAATCTGAATCTTGAAAATTTCTGAGTCACATATGATAAAGCTGCAGAAGCATGTACACTTGCCAGTACGTGTAATACTTGTTAATCTAACTAGGCTTAAGCTGGAGCACACTGGGGCCAACTTCCTAATTGTGCCAGTATACCATTTATGTGAGATGGTTTACCATTAGGAGAAATGGAGTGAAGTATGCATGTTTGATTTATTTCTTATAACTGCACATGAATTTTCACCTACTCCAAAATAAAATGTTTTTTAAAAAAAAACAATTAATATGGTTATCAAAAGTTTGAAAATGCTGGAGTTTTAAATCCAAGAAAAATATATTTCAAACATAAAACATTACAATTTTTTTTTTTTGAGTACTGGGGATCGAACCCAGGGCCTTGTGCTTGTGAGGCAAGCACTCTACCAACTGAGCTATATCCCTAGCTCACATTATAGCTTTGTTCTTTCATTTTATCTGTATTTCCTAAGTATTCTTTAATAATTAGAATATTTTTACTGATGAAAGATTGAAACAGAATTAAATGGACAAATTCTGCCAACAGATACAAGTTATATGAAAAATTGAAAATTAATATTACTGCAAAAATTATTTTAAATCAATTGTATTTCTAAATTGTAACAACAAATATCAAAAAATGATTTTTTGGTAGTTCTGAGGATGGAATCAAGGGTCATTCACAAACCCAGTCACCTTTAATTTTATTTTTGTGACAGGGCCTCACTAAATATTCCAGACTGACTTTTACTTCTGCCGCCATCCTCCTGAGTAGCTGGGAATGCAGGTAAGGCTCTTTGCACTCAGCAGAAATTGAACTTTAAAATAGCATGATTTACAACAGATATAAAAAAATTTAAGTACTCTTAAATAAGTTTCACAACCCATCAAAGAAACATTAATATAAAAACCTGAGGGAGATTTAGAATAGTGTGGGCAATAAGGACAGGATGGAAAAGGAGGATGTCAAAAGCAAGTCCAGACAGTGAGAGAACAAAAAGTGTCTGCCATTAGTCTAGCTGACAAATGTGCCCATGGACATGAGCAGAGACCCAACAGAAAGTCTAAAATAGATGTGTGGGCATAGGAACTGGAAGCAACATTAAAGAAAAGAGAGCTTGGAGTCAGAAGAGATAGAGAAAGGAGGAGTACCCCAAACCTTTGAAAAGAAAAGTCAGTACTTTCCTATAGGAGTCCAGGCTCTGGCTCTGGAGCCTCTTCTCTTCAGAGGAATCTGTTACTTTATTACCTTTGCTATTGTAGAAAATCTGCTGCCTGCTTGCTATCTTCCTATTCTATTCAATAAAAAAATCAAAAATTTTTTGAGCAAAATTACTCAACAGCTAAGTTTTGGAGTGCTTGTTTACCATCTGTGAGTAACTGGGTTAGATATCAAGCACCATATACTTTAAAAAAACAAATAAAACAAAGTTATTAAAAATTTATTCAAGACATATATCCTGAAAACTATGCCCATAAACAAATACTAAGAGAAATTTAAATGACTTAAATAAATTGAAAGATGTTTCATGGCCATAGATGAATAGATTAAATATTTTTCTAAAACTCAATTCTTCCTTACATTAAGTTATTAATTTTTTGTAACTCTAAACACAACCCCAGCAAGCCTTGTGAAAAAGTTGAACCTAAAATGGAGTGAAAGAGTAAAGAGTATAGAAGAGTCAAAACAGAAGAAAAGAAGTTGGAGGAACAGCACTACCCAGTTCCAAGATTATTGCAAAGCTCAGCAATATCACAGTGTGTAAGGACAATGAGATCAAGTGAAGATAGCAGAGGACACAAGCAGACTCACACCTAAGTGGTCAAGCAAGTTTTGACAAACTTGCCATGTCAATGGGAAAAGGAGAATCTTTTCCACAAATGGGTGTAGAAAAAACTTCATAACCATATGCAAAAATAAATAAATTAGTCTCAAGTTCTGCCTCACACACTATGAGCAATTAAGCAGTAATGATCATAGATCTAAATGTAAGTCTTAAAAATATAAAACCTTTTAAAACAAGAGATAAAAATCATCAAAACCTTGGTTTTGATTGAATTATGTAAAATACAAACAGTCTGAAGTGTTGAGAACAGGGTGATATCTGTGCAGCTAACTGTCTTAATTGCCAGGATGCAGGCAGTTGCGACTACACCCTCAAAAGCCAATACAGAGCAAACAGGACTGCTGGGCCCCCGTGCTTATTGAGGTTGTTAAGAAATATTTGTCTGAGAAATATGCAGCTGCCTAGAAACCTTATCTATCAAGGACAGGGGGGCCTAACTCCGACTCATCTCCTGCACAGTTCACCCCTTCCCTCCTCCCTTCTTCCTCTAGGACCATTCAGTTCTGGTGGGACCCAATGAGAATCAAATAGATTGGCAAGACTCAACCAGAGGAGGACTAATGTTTAGCTGTTCAAATGTTAACCAATTAAAAAGAACACTGTAAAACTGTTTGCTTTTCATTATAAAAGGCCTGTTGAACAAAGGCTCGGGGTCTCTTAGCGTCACCGGGTTACTGAGTGCGCAGAGGACCAGGCTCGAGCTTGCTAATAAATGACTCTTTGTTTTGCTTACATTGATCGTGGTCTCTGGTGGTCTTTGTGGGGTCTCGAGCTGCTGGGCACAACAGATGTATGAAAGAAAAATAGAACTGGGTGTACTTCAGAGGTACAGCACTTGCCTAGCATGCTTAAGGCCCTGGACTCAAATCCCAGTAAAAGAAAAAGACATGAGCAATAAATGAAAGGACTGTTGACTATGGACATGGACTGGTGACAAGGTACAACAACTGTAACTTTGTACATGGTGGTGAGAATGTAATGTGGTTATCTGGAAAGAACTTGGCAGATTCTTAAAGTGTCAACATATTCTGCTACAGGGCATCAACCAAGAAAAATTAAAGTAGAGTTCTGCATGTATATTATACATGCATAGCAAATGTGAATAGGTAATAGGATAAACAAACTTAAATATACACAATCAGTACTAAAGAAGAAGAAAATAATACACACAAGATGTGAAAGTCAAAATTACACAAGATAGACAAGAACATGAAAAATGTATGATTATATAATGTATTAAAATTTTAGAGGGAGAAAAGGCATAGCAGCAGTTTCTTGCAAACAAGGAGGTAGTAAGGTGGAGAAAGAAACTTCTGGGGCAAATGGATACATTTATTATCCTGGAAGTGCTGAAGTTTCCTTAGAGCACAACCTAAATGTGTGCAAGTTTTTATAACTCAATTATACTTCAATAAAGTATATGGAAAAACCTTAACAAGTCATATATTAGAAGTTTAAATTTAAAAAGAGACCAAGAAACTAAAGGTTTGAATAGGATGATAACCACAAGAACAAAACAAGGGGGCTGGAAATATAGTTCAGTTGGTAGAGTGCTTGCCTTGGAAGCACAAGGCCCTGGGTTCAAATCCCCAGCACTGCAAAAAATAAAAAAAAGAACAAAACAAGTATTTCTAAATAGCAAAAGACATTTATATACAAACAAGCTATTATGTAATGGTATAGAGTATCATTGTCAAGGCAGATCCTGGGACACCATAGTTGATTATAGGGTACCACAAGTTCAAAGCTATTTTATTGTAACAGCAAAATGTTGTTTGCCTTTTTTCTGGTTCTCCCAAGAGTGAATAGTTGAATTGTCCACAGGTCACATGACACAAGTTGAACATAAAATATAGAAAGAAGGGAATCCAGTTGTATTCTAATTAGCCAAACAGCAAGCTTTGCAAAACTTTACAACAATGCCACTCTTTCCACTGATTTTTTGGTGATCGATATATATTTTGCTAAAAATACTATCTGTGTTAACATGCAATGTGTTCACAGTATTTCAAGTGAATGTAGTCCTTTTTAAATTCTCAGTTTTAGTTCCCAACAGGACAAATATTGATAAATAAATGAAGGTTCTCTGGGATTTTCAGTGTTGGGGAAGAGCAATTAGTTTATCATCAAATACTATTCAGGCAGGCCCCTCAGGAGGAATAATTGCCCTGCTAACTTCTGGCCTGCTGGCATAGAATAAACTTTGGATTCTCCTACTCTCTGAGTGCAGTCTTATCATTTCCTAAGCAATGGGTTATGGAAAATAATATTCCTACAAGATAACTCCCAAAGAAAAGTAGAGAGACAAGCATCTTTTAGGAGGGAGGGACAATTAGCTAACCATTAACCTCCCAGTAAATCTTTTCTAATAACAATGGGCCCTGAAGGAAAGGGGCAGATACTGAATTCAGGGCTCTGGACTTTGACCTTGACCCACTGCAAAATAGTCCTAAATGGAGGCACAGAAAATAGTCCTAAAAGGAGGCACAGAAAATTATCAAAACTCTGGGACACAATGGATCTCAGAGAAAGAAAAGCAATGGGCAAGATTTGAGTACTTATCCCCCAGGATCTGGACTCATATTTCCCCAGATAATAATGAGTTTCAAACTTTTAACAACTACCTTCCTAAGCTAAAATTTTAACCTGCACAACTAGGTCCCTGACTGTGCAAACTGCATGTCCATAGTGTCCAATAAAACTCTAAAACCCAGACTCCTTTTGTAATCCGCAAGCAGTTTGGAATTCCTTCTTTTTAAAAAATTGGGTCAATCGAGGGGTCCCAGGAAGAAGCCTGGTTGGGGAAGAGCAGGTTGTAAAGTCATCTGGGGGTGCCTGCTTCTATGATAGAAGAACAAAAAGACATGAGTACTGAAATGAGATTAGTACAAAGTAAATGTTGCAGCATCTGAAACATGCCACTGAGTATCATGAAAATGAAAGAAGTTAATCTCTCACCAGGAGGTGGAAGAACTGAGAAATTGTTCCCATAACTAGGCCTTTATTTGGGGACTTTAACATTGTCCTGATAACATTGTTATCAGGAATGTAAACACGACATTTAACTCTTAATGTCATAGATGTCCCCAGAAAATATAGTTAAGCTACTTAATGTCATCTGATTTTGTAAAATATCCCTTTATTGGTATAACCTGTGTTTAGTAGAGATCTCTATACTTCTGTTACTTAGGAATAGATAATCATACTAGCAAACATAGATTAAGTCTACCTGTGTAGCTTAGGAAGGTCTGCAGGCCTTAAACTGACTAAAAACTTCTGACTCTGGCAGTTTCTCTTGATAGTTATCAGGCACATTTGCTGAAAAGTCTTTCTCTCATTTGTAGCTTCCAGTCTTTATTCTAGTGGGCTAGTACAAGTGTACATCTTAAGTTACATTTAACTATTATTTCCTTAAATGCCCAAGAATGGCTATATTTTGGTTTTAACTATTTTGCTGGGCATCTAAGATCAGGCTGGTCAAATTGACCTGGTTCCTGTCTTGTTAAAGAGTCAGCTGAGTTCCCACAGGGGTCACTCATACAGAACTTAAGAGCGGCTCCTTGGCTCCACCAGTGACTTTGATTAGGCAGGGTCTCTTGATGAGGTGACTTCCTTTAGAAGAATCAAGGGATGTTTCCCCTTTTCCATGACCCTCCTCTGCAGCAGATGCACTGGATGATTTTTCATCCTCTAGTCTCAACAATCTCCTTGATCAGGAGGTTGTGTGACCCAGAGTTGCAATGCTCCTTAGAGAAGTCCTCTTATTCCCTGGGTTCAGGCTGACATTGAGGGCAAAACCCAAATATGGACTTTTCTTGACCTCTGTATTTAACTCCAATCTCTAAGTTTGATCTTAATTATCCAGCAAGTCAGTCTCACCAGTCATAAAGTAAGAATACTGGGCTTTAACTTCAATGTCTATAACTTTACAGTTATTTACCCTTTTATCTAGCTGGAGTCTGCATTAGTACTGGAAGTTACCACTATCTGTTCTATAGGTGATGGCTTATAATCACAAGTTACCTAGGTGGTGTGTTCTTGGAGCAGCTACTTCTGCAAAACATTAACAGGTAACAGTTTTACAAAATAAAATTAGCAAGAGTAAAAATATATTCAGCTTGTATAATAGCTATCTTGAATTTTGATTCAGAACTACATTCTATCCCCTATTTGAGATCACAGTACTTTTACAACAAGAACCAATCTTTTGTCTATAACTTTAAATAAGCTGAAGTCTGGCTTATTTTGGAGCTATTCTACACATAGTGAGGTGGGAGGCAGAGCCTTATCTCAGGTAAGGCGTGGCTTTTTACAGATCTTAAGTGTTCTAATTCTGATGTTGATCTTTGCTTCTTTCTTAAATGTCATTTTAAGAAGTTTACATATATTGTTTCCTGAGTTTATATGAACACTAGTTAAAACAATTTAACATTATATCTAAAACATGAATTAAAGAAGGCCAGAGAGAGCTTTTAACTTTCCTTTTGTTTGATAAAGTGGCAAAATGTTTTCATGTTTCACAATATTAACCTTTGAACAAATCAGACTCTAATGTTTAGAAATACATTTACATTTGAAATTCTTTATCTCAGCGTAAAAAGTAACAAATTTTACACATACCCTATTGATAGCAGGTCCTATAATAGAACATGAAATGATAGAAATAAATCCCCAATTAAAATTCACTCTTTATAAGTTTAAGATTACCATTACAGACAAGTTTAATCTGGAGAATAGCAGAGCTTGATAAATTTCCTGCTTTAAAAACTTGTGGTCCTGAAAAATATGAACACATTTAATATACAACTAGTGACCATTTCACAATTACCTTGACACTTTTATCTTACCAAATTTAGTTTTTAAAGAAAAATGTAGACTCTGTAACATAGTACAATACTCAATAACAGTTGTTTAACCATAATTGTATACACCCCAATTTTTAAGACTAATTGTTCTAAAGAATAAAACTTAATACACACAAAGTTAAGAGTAAATTAATATTTAATCCTTGTCATTTTACCATGTCATTTTACCATAGAGATTAAACTTTGGTTTATATCAGAACATTAGTATTTCCCCTTAGGAAAAACATTAAATAGTTTTAGCTGTCTCACATACATATAACCTACTTAGTTACACACAAACTTGTTGAAACTTGCCCTTTACTTACACCGACTTTCTTAACACTTACTTAGACCCTCATGTATTTCATCACACAAGCACTTTCTTACCCAGAAACATTTCCTTTTTCCTTTTGCTAAATATATTTCCAAACCCAGAACCTTTTATTTTCTCTTTCCTATTTGTTGACCCCTTTTTGTTCACATTCTGAAACAACTCTTATGAAATTTCTGAATTTAGATAAATTACTCTATTTTAGCAAGATAAAATACTTTGTTGTTATAGTACTCTAACTGAAACACTGTGAGAGGGGAGATGGTAACATTAAAACCAAATCTAAGAGCTCCTTGGAGCTTAGCAGATGGAACACTCACCCTCCAGGATGAGGTTTTACCTTTTAGGACATAACTCTTAATAACCTAGTTTTCAGTAATGACACAAAGCAATTTTAAACACTTATTTACCAACCTATGAAAACACCAATAATGTTTAAGTATGATATCCCATGGAATTTAAGGAGTTAAAAGTACTCGATGTTATTTAACAATTAGCATTTTAACTTTGTAAATTAATCAGATATCTCTACAAACACATTTGAGTAATCCCATACATGTTAACTCTAATTCACTTATTCTGTAAAAACCAAGACATCAGACAAGTGTACTGCACAGTATTTGCTGCCTCTTTCCTGTTGAAGAAAAGTCCTAGAAACAATTGATATTAGACACTTTATTAAAATCAATATTTTATTAGCTTGACCACCTAGAGACTTGTGAGTTATTTTCAAAGACATTTGGTTTTTATTAGTTTACCGAATTTGAACCTTTTTAAATCACGTGAATTAAAAGTATCTGGATCCATTTTTAAATTTTAATTTTAGAAGCACTCAGTTTTGATACATACAAAACATGACATTAGACAGCACGACATAGAAATAACACAAAATCAAGGCCTTGTAACTTTATAGGTGAATCTCCATTGCAATGTAACAGATGTTCAAAAATTCTATTTGAATAAAAATAGAACTGATCAAAAATCATGAGCTCAAAAAAACATATAATTAAAAAAACAAGAGTCCTGGAAAAATGATACGGCCATTAATTACTTTAGTAAAGTACCATAAAATTTACATTGCTGGTGTTTTAAAGACTCTTTTTACCTTTTCTTTCCCTGGGTTTGAGACCGGTCTCCTACTGTGCCTTTAGGCTTCTTTTATTTATATTTCAATGTAAGCCTTGACTGAGATCTGGAAGGATCTAACAGGTTTTAATAGAAACTTTGTGTCTAAGGCATTTTAGCCATCTCATCAGGACAGGTTGGATGTTAAAATTATGAGACCTTATTTTTCATTACTTTTGAGACTAAAGCTACTTTGCTAAGTTACCCTTCAGGGCTGTCGGGAGGGGGAGTCCAGAGAAGGAACCTTTGGGGTCCACCCGAGAGTAGCCCGTCTGAGAAGCCCGCAGTTGTTCCAACCCTTCCTCCACCTTGTCCGCCACAAACACACAACAGAACCAGATACAGACGGGCGCCAATCTCTGATCCACCAATTGAACCCCATCAGCGCCCTTACCGACGGAGACTACCAGGCGTCCCTGGCTCTCCTCCACCCTTAGGGCGTCCCCTAGGGCTGCAACCTGTGGCCCCCCAGGCACATCTACCGATCACTGTTCGGCCACTCTCACGAGTCACTGAAAGGTTGCCACCGAAACCGAAACCGCACTCACAGAACCAGACCAACTAACAAAACATAAGACAAAGACAGACAACTTCGGTGTACCCCTTCTTAACTCCAAGGTCGACTCCGTGGATGAGGGGGGGCCGTCTTATCCCGGATGAGCTCCCAAATGTAAGGCCCCCTAAAAGGAAACCCCAACTCTGTCCCATGGATCTACGGCAGCCCCAATCAAACGCAGGAGGCGTCACTTGATGCAAACTGCAAGAGGTGTTTATTCCAGCATGCTGGTACCCGACTCATGACTCACGCAGGAGTCCAGGAGTCGAGTCCCTAGCAGAAAATCTTGTAGGTTTATAAAGGCAGAGACCACACATCGGGATGGGTCGCACATGAAAGGGAAAAGGGGAACAAAGCTGCCGGGAAATTTCAAAGGGGGTCTGGGTTTGCTGATAACATACAACATGTTTCACAATGTTTTACAACAGGGTGTAGATTCTGGTCAATATTTTCCAGTAATCCTACTGTTTGAACACTATCTGGCTATCTGGCTCAATTTACCCTTTTACTGTTTGGGGCTGATTCCTGGAACAGCTTTAAGGGCTTTGTTCCCGTCACTGGGAGGGAGACCTTAGGGAGTTGAGATAAAACAGACAGCTTAAAAAAATGTCCATTCTTTCACTTTTAGGTCTTAGAGTTCAGGTACTCCACGATGGTAAGGCAGGTAACCAGGATAATGCCACTGGATAACAAGCCAGGGAGCTGAGTCATTTCATCCTTATTTACCATAATCCCATTGCCATGACAACTCCCACCACTAAGGACTTATCGCTATGTCAGTTCCCACCTCAGGATTGGCATTACAAAATGACCAATGAGGACGAAGTGGGCATCATTCCAATTTGGCATTATAGAGTAACCAATAGGAGAATATTGGACACTATTCTAATCAGGTGTTACTAGATAACCAATGGGAGGAAATTGGGTGAGGTCTTCAATCAGTTCTGTATAGAGAAGGGAATGCCTCACAGCCAGCATGTAAGACAAATTTACAGACTTGGGGATCTTGAACTTCTCTTGCTCAGCCCACTCCACTTCACTACACAGTGCTGTTTTCATCTTTGCTTTTAATAACCAAGGACCTAGGCCCCAACTGCACAGCCAAACTATCACATGTACTTAATATCTTTTCTGTGGTTGAAATGCACCAAAGTTAAAAACAAGTGAGAGAGAAGCCACACAGAGAAGGGAGAAGAGATAGGACTGCATGGAACATGCAATAGGGATGTTGGTCTAAAAAAAGGAAAAAACTTCCCCAAATATTAATGATAATTATTTGGGAATGCAGACTTCTATGATGATGGTACTGTTAGGTAGGAGTTCAGGTACACCAAGATGGTGGAGGCAGGTTACAAGAAAAATGCAGAACAAGACAGGGAATTGAGCAATGACAACTCTGTAAGTTCCATTGTCATGACAACTCCTGCCACTAAAGAGACCATGGCAACTCTCGCCTTAGGTATGGCATTATAAAACAACCAATGGTGATGAAGTGGACAGTATTCTAATAAGATTTTCTAAAGTAACCAATGGGGAAAAATTTTGACACTTCTAATCAAGTACTACAAAATAACCAATGGGAGGTAATCAATGGGAGCAATCAGATCTAAATAGGGAAGTGAATGCTTCATATCCAGGCATATAAGACACTGATTTCTGGACTTCCTAGATTTGTGGACCTTGAACCTCTCTCTCAGTCAACCCACTCCACTCCACCCTAAGGAGTGCTGCCTGCACCTTCACCTTCATTAATTCCATTCTTGCCTGTTACTTCTACATGTCTTCCTCAGTTCTTTCTTTAGGTCATCAAGGACTTGAACCCCAAATGGTACCCCAAAAATAGTAGTACCTGAGAACTACAGTGGGAATATTCCTCCTGCTGTGAACTGTGGGCAAATAGATTGAGGCAAGGGCAGAAATTTAGAGGCAAAACTAATGAGGATTATTACATCAGCTACTTAAACACTAAACCTTGGCCATCATGGTTAAAACCAAGAGTGGTATCAATCTGAGACTGCCCAGACAATGGTTGGGCAGATCCTTATAGAAGCACTTTTTGTATAAAGTTGTGGTGGTCTCTATGCAAATTGTGATTATGACACAGTACTTTTTGATAGTCACTGACAAGTAAATATTTCCCTCTCTCTCATAATATTCAGTTATAGTAAGTCTGAACTACAAATCAGGGGTGATGATGCTGGAGCTTGGGACATCAGGATCCTCTATGCTCATTCCTCAGATTCTTGGTTATCTTCACAGGTTGCAGGTGTAAGAGAAGAGGTATGCAGTTGAGACTGGCTTAAAATACTTTTGTTTATGCTTTTTCAAAAATCCCACTAATTGGCTATTGCACTGTTGCCAGCTTTTGTACCGAGCTCTGTTTTTCACCTCTCATGCCTGGCATACAGAGGCAGTTGGGTTTGACACTGTTACCTGCTAATCAGGGTGGCAGATGCAGCAGCAACAGACAGGTAGGAATCACCCATACATGGTGTCTCTGACTCTCCTCTAGTGTTTCATATTCTGGGAAGGTATATGAGAACACTACCATTGAGCAGAATCAGTAGAAAGCTATGGAAACTAATTAGGAAGCACTTCTGCCCAGTTGACTGCCCTATATCAGCTCCCCCAATCCCTGGCATTTATCTGTTCTCATTTTATTTTTCCTTTTCCTTGTTAGCCTGCACACACACACGTGCAGTCCTCCCTACCTCTGCTTGTCTCAGGTGCACCAACTTCTCTGCTCGCAAGTATTCATGTCTCACAGTGTCTCTTTTTATCCAACAGAGGCAAATGGCTTTGCATTTTCTGGTTTTCCTTTTATCACTTGTCACTGTGATTCCTAAATATGGTTAATCATCCCTGACTTTCTAAACCCTTTTGGGGAGCAGGTCACAGCTCTGGCTGTCACAGTTCTTTGGCAGGAAGGTGCTGGAATCCACTCTTGACTTCCAGGCTTTGCCATCCCCATCAGTTTTCTGTGGAGTTTGGATGGTTATGTCTGCAGGCAGGATGACATGAAACTGCTTTGTTGGGTTGTGGGAGTAGGAGCTGCAGGAAAGACAGGAAGAATCAGTTTTTTTTTTGTGTGTGTGTGTGTGTGTGTGTGTGGTGCTGGATTGAACCCAGGGCCTTGTGTTAGAGGGGCAATCACTCTGCCAACTGAGCTCTATCCCCAGCCCTGAACCAGTATGTTTTTTGAATTGTCATTTGTCCTCCAGCCTTTTCTACAGTACTGTCTATATCTTAACCTCAACTTTCACTTTTTTCTCT
Organism: Sciurus vulgaris; assembly: GCF_902686455.1. Classification (NCBI taxonomy): domain Eukaryota; kingdom Metazoa; phylum Chordata; class Mammalia; order Rodentia; family Sciuridae; genus Sciurus; species Sciurus vulgaris. The sequence goes on along the minus strand of NW_027632793.1, from coordinate 7,787,180 downwards.
GGGTACATTTTCTTAGCCTCAGCTGAGTGGAGAGCTGCCAAGGAGTGATTAGTTCAAAACTGCAACAGTACCTTGGTTTCTTCTGCACGTACATCCCTCCTCCTCCACCCCTCTCTACACACAGCTCAAAGAAACTTCCCCCCAGTCACTGAGATCTCAGACCTCAGGGAGGCTGCAGGGAAATTATGCTCATTAGGATTAGAGTAGAAATGTCACATTTGCTGAAGCTGCTGCACAGAAATGGGGGCACCTCCTTCCTGCTCCCAACTACACTTTTCAGTGTCCAAATCCTCTACCTTACCTACATGGTAGCATGAGAAAAGGTAAGAGCCTGAGTGGAGACTACCCTGCCCTTTGTCTTCCATGGAGATAAATATTGGGTGAAAATTTGCGTAAAAATACTTATGGTGCATATGCTCTAAAATCTTTCTTTGCATTTATTTTTCAATAGTTGAAATTGAACCCAAGGGCAAACAAACACTGAGCTATACCCCTAAGCACCCTCTTTTTAGAGGTGATCTGACTAAGTTGTGCAGGCTGACCTCAAACTTGAGATCCTCAGCCTCCCAAGTCACTGGTATTATAGGCAGGCATCACCGTACCTGGCCAGTGTTTTAAATCTTTAATTTTGATTTTTATGAATTTTATTGGGGGAATCCATCATTTCCAGTTCTTGCACGTGATGGAGAGCTACATCAACAAGAGTATCCATGTCACTCAGTCCAAATCGTGTCTAATCTTCCTTCTTCCTAGAATCTTTGTTTGGAGAAGAAGTTGAAAGACTCCTGCCCAGGCCCACCAACCTGGGTCCTGGTTACATCCATTCACCTTTCCCAGTTCTCTAACACCCATAACATGCCTCCTGGCCATTATGTGGGGTCTACAAAGGACCTGATGTAGGCCCAGATGCATGTGCACCATGCCCAGTACAGTCACATATGTCAAACCTTCTTTCCTCACCACCCAGCATATCCACTATGCCCATCAGAACCAGTGTAATCTTCACTAGGGGTCACCCATCTGGTGAGGGATATGTGGATAGGAAGGAACCATTGCCTTCAGACAATACCTATCACTCAACCCATGTGAGGCAAGTGTACACCACCACCAGCAGCTCATGCCAGCACTGAGCAGCAGCAAAATCAAACCAAAGATAATTGTATTGATTGCTTGGGTAGGAGATCGAAACCACTGAAACAACTACCAAACACAGAAACACAGAGCACATCCAGTGGACAGTCATCTTCAGATCAAACCCAGGACAACTTTGTTTCCATCTCTCCCTCACACATCATGGCCTCTTAGCATTCATGTTTCTCTATTGCTCATGTTTGAAATTTGTACAAAAAATAATTGCTTTCCACCTAGCAATATACAGATAAAATTCAGACATTTGAAGAAATGTCTCTCCCTCTTCTTGCAATAAAATGCACAATCCCAGGTGTCACTGCTATGCATTTGGGGTTATTTGAATGACTCATCAGATTCTGTTATAGTTTTTTCAAATATTCTGTTACCTAAGGACCAAGTTGTAATTTTCAGCTTAAAACATGCTACATAGGTAATAGAAAATGTGAAGAAGGAAGTGGCATAAACAGACTCATAACATTTATCAAAGTAAAAGAGAAAATAAGAAATGCTAGTACTGTCTTTTGCAAACTCAAGAAAAACTGAACATACAAATTCCTAGCCTTTCATCACAAAAGAGAGCATGCTGTGGACATTGTTCTGCATCATCTTGTTTTTCCATTTACAACCCTAACCCTAAGCCTTTTTGAATGATCAAAGATTATTCTATGCCAGGAGCTAATCTGGATCCTTCAATTTGAAAGTGACATTTAATCTTTGGGGTGCCTATGAAATAGGCACTCGTTTTACATTCCTTTTGTGGACCAAGGAAGCAGGCTATAGGGATTTCAAACCCTCATTGAAGTTAAAAGCTAGATCCAGAATTTAAACCAGACCACAGAGCCTGTTAAGGTCCAAAATTGACTGGTCTCCGATATCGGCTGATCCCCAGAGAGTCAAAGTGCACACACAGTAATGCAAGACACACAACAAGGTCTATTTCAAGCTCGAGCCTAGACCACAACCAGCCTCTAAGACTGCAATGGCTGAGTGGGGAGCAGCCCCGAGGGGTGAGAAAGTCCTCTAAGAGATTTCCAAGCATTCACACACAAAGACCTGTATGTTATTGGCTAACATTTGAACAGCTAAACATTAGTCCTCCTCTGGTTGGGTCCTGCCAATCTATTTGATTCTCATTGGGTCCTGCCTGAACTGAATGGTCCTAGAGGAAGAAGGGAGGAGAGGAGGGGTGAAATATGCAGGAGAGGAGTCGGGGCTAGGCCCCCCGTCCTTGATAGATAAGGTTTCCAGGCAGCTGCACATTCCTCTGTCAAATATTTCTTAACAATCTCGATAAGCACGGGTGCTCAGCAGTCTTGTTTGTCCTGTATTGGCTCTTGAGGGTGCAGTCGCAACTGCCTCTATTCTGGTGATTAAGACAGTTAGCTGCACAGATATCACCCTGTTCTTAACAAGCCCAGGTCTTAGCTTCCACAATCACTAGGGTGTCACTTTCACCTGTTCTATTGGCCCTATTTGATTATTATCTACAATTTGTACTTTGTTTTCCTATTGACTTTTTCTGTGGTACTGGGGATTGAATCCACGGATTTGTTCATGATAGGTATTCTCTCGACCTTTTATTTTTTTAAAAAAATTCATTTCAGGGGTGGGGGAAGGGAAAATAACAGAATGAATCAAACAGCATTACCATATGTAAATTTATAATTACACAAATGGTATGCCTTTACTCCATGTACAAACAGAGAAACAACATGTATCCCGTTTGTTTACAATAAAAAAATCATTTCATTCATTAAGTTAATATCATATTATTTTGAAGAAGCAGACAGAGTAGTAAAAGAAAATAATTTATTTACTGTTATTAGATTCTTCCAAGTGACTACTGCTTTTCGGGACTTCTAGCTTGCAATGTCCTCTCTATTGGTTAAATGAGAATGATGGAGCATGGAGGAGCACCCTATGTTGTGGTCCTTGAGATTACAGGGAAGAATAGAGTATATACAGGAGAACACAAATGCTTGGATCAGACCCTGGCACAGATACATGTTGGTTATCAAAGAGCAGGACCTGCCTATCCTATAGGGAAAGGCACAATCAGAAACTATATCACTCCATTCTTCTGGAAGCACTTGATGGCCTGGCAGGAAGCATAAACAGAGGGCAAATATAGTATCTATGGCAGTGACCATGCTGTGTGGCCCAAAGTCTCTCCAAGGTTCAGAGGTAGTCAGGAATGGGGCAGGAACAAGCCCACACAGGACAGAAGGTAAACACAATGGGGGTGTGAATTGCCTTTTACTCCTTTTACTTGGCTGACAAACAAGTTCCATAATCCTTCACGAAGTTGGCAGGCATGTTAATGCCTATTGTACCCTCAGGCACTTTTTCATACCTAGATGTGCACACTCTGCAATTTTTACTCTTGAAGAAAGAAATGCATGCTAAGTTCTCAGCAGATCTTGTCATGTGAATCCTATGTCTTCCTTCTCTGGGACAAGCAAGGAGTTTAAAGTCAAGACTGAGCAATGCCCTGAATAAGCCTGGCTTCTGGGTGAATGTGATCCCTGAAGTTTGCCAGATCCATGACATGGTCTAAGGCTTGTTCAGAGTTCTTTCTCTCACATTGACAGCACATGCAAATCATGGTTCAAATACCTTTTGTCGAGAATGTCACTGCACCACCTTAATCCCCTGTGACAGTAACCTTACAGAGAAGGAAACTGAGGCTCAGAGACTTGAAGTGAATTACAAACATAGAAATTCTAAATAAAGGATTTGAACCTACCTGTTCAAATGTCACCTTTGGTAATCAGAGAGGAACAGCCTGTCCTCACATCTAGTAAAGTACCTGGGGATATGGGACTAGGATCTTTGGGAAGAAAATTCATGTAATGTACCATGTCCAGAGAAAAAATTCTCCCTTTTCTCTGAAGTGAGCTGCTTTACCTCCAGTAGGCTAGGATGACTGCTACCATTTTTTCAGGGAAGATCTCAATTTTCTCTATTGGAGTGATACTGAAAATTGAACCTTGGACAACTCCACCATTGAAATGCATTTCCAAACATTTTTGTTTTATCTTTTTAAATTTTGATACAGGGTCTCTATGAATGCTTCTTGAATTTGTGATCTCCCTACACTAGCCTCTCATGTAACTGGGGTAACAACTGTGTTCCATGCCCAGAGTGCAATTTCCTATTGGGGATTCCCTTTTATTTTCTTAACCTGGTTAATACTGGGAGCCAGGACTCTATTTCATATCCAGGTATGACAAATCCAACCTTATCAATGAGAAAGTAGTGCACCTTCCTGGTCAGAGTAATTGGCTTAGGGATGGATTTCTGCATCAATAAAGATTTATTTTGGCAACATAATTGGGATACATGCAGAAGATCTGAGAAATCTGCAAGTAAAAGGTGGAAAGAAGTATGTCAAATACTGCAATATAAATATCTTGTGAGGCACCATTGTAGGTGATTTTCTCTCTGTTTTTAAATGAAAGATTTTTCATCCAGTGCTCTAATTTTCAGGGACACAATAAAAATTTAAAAACAATGATTAAATTTGACTGTTTTTCAAATCCTATTTCACAGCAGTGCCTGTGAGTCCAGCCCCTTTTCTGCACACAACTTTGCCTCTTCCAGGTGTCTGACCTGATTTTGGAAAACATATTTTAACATACATTTTAGTACTCAATTTTCATTTCAAAATTACACAAAATAATAAAGTCAGTACTGAAGAAATCAGTTTTTTTTTTTTAAAGATAAGGCACAAATACTCAGTTTTGGGTGTTGCTGGAGATAGAACCCAGGTTCTCATGCATGATAGGCAAGTGCTCCACAATTAATATCTGTTCTAGGCCTGTTCCTCTCTCACTTGATCCTTTCTGGTGTTATGCAATGGCGGTACTCTGACTACTAATTGCCTTTTCCTAGGCCAATTGTACATTGGGGTCAGGTGTCTGCAATTGTGAGGTCCAGATGTTGCTGCTCCTTTGGAAAATATTTCTCTTATTTATAGTATTGTGCTTCTGGGGAAACCAGTCATTTGTGTGTATATGTGTGTGTATGTGAAAGTACACCAGGCAAGTCAAAACCATAGGAAAGTCGCCTCTCTTGAACCTTCCAGAGCTATCATTTATTGTTACAGCTTTTTTTAACTCCCATCTTCCCCCAGCTTTTTATTCTCCCTCTAATGAGAGTTGATATTTGTGGTCAGTCTGCCAGTGACTCGCAGTGTCTGTTTCTTTTATTCTTCCCTGTATGCCTTCCAACCCCCAGTCATACTTCCACCTGGGAGACATCATTTTTACTCCCAGTATTCTGTAGAAAAGGAGTGGGGATGCTGTCTTCCAATGAATAGTGTTCAGTAACAAACCAATTGTATTTTAGTTGGGCAGTGCCCCTAACTACCCCCACCCATCCTTTCAAGCTAAAACCCTTCCCTCCTCCTATCATGCATTTCTCAGATTCTCTTTCTGTTCAATTTTTCTGCTGCCCCATCACATTACCACCCTTGGATTGTAACGTAAAATTCTTTTACCTTGTCAAGAAATTATTAAAAATAAAAAAATAAAAAGTTCTGTTTTGGATAATTCCAACACATGAGTCATTTGATGACCATTCCCTCCTCTGGTAAAAGAGAACTGGCTTTAGACTTTGGCATATGTGTGTGCCATTGGTAGTTCTACTTCATTGAGTCATTGTAATACCAGGCTGGGATATAGGAGAGACAGAAAAAAATTCCACATGGATGAAACCACCAGATTTCCCATCTGTTCTAAGATACTTAAGTCTGCTATGCTTATCCACCTTTCAGAGCTTCTTATAGAGTTGCTCTGCATATTTCAGTCCAGGAATCTAGTGTGGGGAGAGAAAGGGTGAAGAGTGCTTATTACATCTTTCCAGAAGTCCAAGTCCTCACTTTCTTGTAAAACAGGTTATGTGATCCTTTTTCTAAGTCAATATTTTTATAAGAAATGGAAACTTGTTTTTTTTATTTTAAATTATTTACTTTTTAATTTTTTACAGACTGCATTTTGATTCATTGTACACAAATGGGTACATCATTTTGTTTCTATGGTTGCACAAGATGTAGATTTCTACCATTTGTGTAATCATATATGTATAAAGGGTAATGATGTCTGTCTCATTCCACTACTTTTCATATACCCCCTCCCTGCCATAATCTAAAGTCTACATAATCTAAAGTTCCTCCATTCTTATCTCGCTCCCCCCCACACCCCCATTATATATTATTTTCCACTTATCAGGGGAAACATTCAGTCTTTGGTTTTTTGGGGATTGGCTTATTTCACTTAGCATGATATTCTCCAATTCCAACCATTTGTTTGCAAATGCCATAATATTTTTCTTATTTATGGCTGAATCATATTCCATTGCATGTATATATCACAGTTTTTTTATCCATTCATCTGTTGAAGGGCATCTAGATTGGTTCCACAATTTAGCTATTGTGAATTGATCTGTTATGAACATTGCTGTGTCTGTGTTACTGTAGTATGCTGATTTTAAGTCCTTTGTGCATAAACCAAGGAGTGGGATAACTGGATCAAAAGGGGGTCCATTCCAAATTTTCTGAGGAATCTCCATACACCTTTCCAAAGTGGTTGCACCAATTTGCAGCTCCATCAGCAAAGAAAAAGTGTGCCTTTTTCCCAGATCCACACCAACATCTATTATTGTTTGTGTTCTTGATAATAGCCATTCTAATTGGAGTAATGTGAAATCTTAGAATTGTTTTAATTGGCATTCTCTAATTACTAGAGATGTTGAACACTTTTTCATATATTTATAATCACCTTATGTCTTCTGTAAAATGTCCGTCCAGTTCCTTAGCCCATTTAGTGATTGGGTTGTTTGTATTTTTGGTGTAAAATGTTATAAGTTCTTTATAAATTTTGGAGATAAGTGCTCTATCTGATGTACATGTAGAAAAGATTTTCTCCCACTGTGTAGGCTCTTTTTTCATATTATTGATTGTATCCTTTGCTGAGAAAAAGCTTTTTAGTTTGAGTCCTTCCCATATATTGATTCTTGCTTTGATTTCTTGTGTTTTGAGAGTCTTGTTGAGGAAGATTGATCCTAAGCCAACATGATGAAGATTTGGGCCTACTTTGTCTTCTATTTGATGCAGTGTCTCTGTTCTAATTCCTAAGTCCTTGATCCATTTTGAGTTGAGGGTAAGAGTTAGAGATTTAATTTAATTTCACTGCATATGGATTTATAGTTTTGCCAGCACCATTTGTTGAACAGGCTCTTTTATCCATTGTATGTTATTAGCTTCTTTGTCTAGTATGAGGTGACTGTATTTATGTGGGTTCATCTCTGTGTCTTCTCTTCTGTACCATTGGTCTGCCTATCTATTTTGGTGTCAATACTATGCCTTTTTTGTTACTATTGCTCTATGGTACAGTTTAATGTCTGGTTTTGTGATACCTCCTTTTTTTGTGGTTCTGGAGATTAGAACCCAGGGTCTTATGCTTGTGAGGTATAAGTCAATATTTAATGGCATAACATTTTGTTACTTCCTCTGTGCAGAAATCCCAGAGTGAGGAAATAACTAACACAACTGACTGTGTATACAGGTGGGACTGAAGTGACTGCAGTACTTTTCTGTAAATCTGAAGAACCTGATTCCATTACCAAACCTATAAGTTCATCATCTGTTTCCTCTGAAACAGTGGAAAAACCTGTAGATTTACCTACTAGAAAGGAAACTGATACAGAATCTACAAGTCAAGGTAAAACTTAATGTGTGTCTATAATCATGTATTACATAAAATACACCTGTATGTTTGAGAAGATAGACTTTTAAAGATATTAAGGGGCATAAGATATCAGAAATACTAAGAAGGAAAGTCATACTGTCTTGCCAACAAAGAAAATAAACATCTTTATTGTTAGACCTGTGATTACAGGGATTACATAGTATTGTGACTCTTGACCTGTGTGCCTGAACATAAGAGATAATAGTTTACTTACATGGTGAATTTCTTTGTGATAATTTTTTTTATTTTAGTTTTGCTTAATAGTATTGCTCAAGCTTATATTTCTTTTTTATAAGCCTAAAATTTTGGTAAATTATTCAAGAATAGTAACTAATATTTGGTATTTCTTTCTTCCCATTTTTTCATTCTAATTGTTTATTTTTTTGAGGTGGAAGAAGAGTCTCTGTAAATTGTATTACTTTGTAATATTTTTGTATTATTTGTACAGATTTTTTTCCCCAAAAGGAGTCCTAAATAAGTCACAAATATTACATTTATAGACACTTTAGAGTTTTACTATGGTAGAAGAGGAAAGTAATTGCACAACTAAAACCTTTACATTTTCAAATTTGTAAGGCATAGTGATTTCAGAGATCATATAGAATTCAGATAACCTCAAACTTCTGATGATCAAATGTAAATGAGACATTTGGTTTTTGTGAGCTTTTTTTTATAATACAGAACACAAATCATTTTTACACAGATGTTTTCTGAAATTCTCCCCTCCATTGCTTGATTTAGCAACTTTTTGTAAAAGACTTTACAAAGCAGAAACTGTATGATTGTGTAATATAGCTTAATAATTCATTACCTCTTTAATTTTTTGGCATGCATTTGGCACAGTATTGTATTCATTGTGAATAATGTGTTGTAAACTTGACATTACTGAAGAAGCTCAAAATTGGATGTAAAATTTACCAAAATACATAAATTACCAAAATATAGAAACTGAACCCCTTTACCCCATAGTATAGAAAGTCTTGTCCATTTTTCAGTCCTGGGGAAATCTTTGATGTTCAGAACATCTTAAGTGAAAGAATAAATTGTTCTTTTTCTTTTGTCAGTGGAAAGTAAAACAGTTTCATTTGGATTTGGAAGTGGTAGAGGACAATCGTTTGCAGATTTGGCTTTCAGTAATTATAGGGATTTTGCCTTTGGTCCTAAAGGTAAGATAAAGAAGTTATTTTAATCATCATGTTAACAGAACAGAATGCAACTTAAAGAACCAGACCTTTGTTACAGTGTTGTCACTAAAGTAATGCTTCCCCTTTTATTGTTTACATAATAAAGGACTTCTCTGATTGGTTGATTGTTTGTACTGGGGATTGAATTCAGGTGCCCTCTATCACTGAGTGTATACTGCCCACCTCTTTTTAAAATTTTAATCTGAGGCAGGGTTTTATTAAGTTGCTAAGGCTGTCCTTAAACCTGTGATTGTCCTGCCTCATCATTCCCAATCTCTGGGATTACAGATCTGCAGGACCACACACTGATTAATTTCATTATTAATAATACAGCCATAAGAATTTTTAAAATTTTGTATAAATTACTTTAATGATCTTCCCTGTCCTTAAATGCAGAACTATTTTTTCAGTTTTGGAATAATTCTGACTTTGGTAATATTTTTCTTATAACTATATGTACTTTTAGATTTGATTTGTTGATATTTCAAGAATTAGGAATCTACTTTTTTTCTCCCTTCTTAAGGTGCTAGGGATGGACCCCAGGGCCTCATACATGGTAGGCAAGTCCTCTACTAAATTATATCTCCATCCCTGAATCTGAATTTTTTAAGAAGATGATTTGGATTTTAGTATTATGGTCAATGCTAATTTATGGTGCTAAAATAAGTTTATAAATAATGTGCTTTCTCAGTATCAGTGATGTTTCTATTTTTAATCCATTTGGTAACATTTATATAAAACAGTACATTTATAAAAATGATTTCATCATTTAATTGTTTCAAGATTATTAGCATAAGTCTGTTCATTTTGTTTTCTCATTCTTATGTCTTTCGTGTCTGTGAAATAAAAATTTCATGTCTGAACCATCTAAATTTTTCTTATATAAGATGTTTGATTTATGGAATAAATTTTATTGAAGGTATATTCTTAAATGATTAATGCAGTTCAAATAACTAGTATCCCCACTTAGTTACACATTTTTTCATACCTTTTGCTACTTGCAGAAGCAGTAAACTACTTTGGGATATGATGTTACATTAGAATTTATGGCTTCCATAATAACAGGTTTCTTTATTTTTGTTTTAACCTAATAGGCTAAAAAGTAAAAGTATTAATAAGTCAGCAGATATAGCAATATATTGGGTACAGTTATCTGCAAAAAAAAAGTGCCATATAAAAATTGGTGTGTTTGCTCAGTATAACCAAGTACTGTATCATAATTGCATATGAATGTGTAAAATAGGAAAAACATAAGGAGGGAGACTTTCTTAAATAAGCCTTACCTACTACATTCTCTCCTGACCATCAATTCTCCATTTTAGTGAGATCATTCCATTCACCATCTTCTTTTCTTACTTTCTTACTTTGTTGTACTTAATTTATTTGTTCTTAAGGTGTGACAGAAATCAGAAATCAGTGTGCTTGTCTTTTCACAGGAATAGTTTCTGACTTTCTCAGTTCTTCCATTTGTTTTGTTTAATTGCAGAGTATCAGATTTATTATATTTGTTTTCTTGGGTATTGAATTCTTGCTTCAATATAAGATGTGCTTGTTATAGTAACTGAAAGTATAAATTCATTGCAGTTTTGTGTGTGAGTTGAACTTGCCAGAATATTTTAAACTTTTTGGAGGGTGGGGTTGGTTCTGGGATTGAACCCAGGGCTGCTGTACTGACCTTCATTCCCAGGCTTTTTTTTTTTTTTTAATTTTAAGAAAGTGTCTTACTAAGTTACTTAAAGTTTCACCAAATTGCTGAGACTCCCTTTGAAATTTCAGTCCTCTAGCCTCTGCCTCCCCAGCCACCCTACCTGGCTTATTGTAAACATTTTTAATAGATGTATCGGTTGTTGGAAATGATAATGTTGCACTAATAATCTAAGAGCAGGATTTTAAAAACCTTTAAAAAGTAGATTATGTGGTTTACATATCCTAATTTTTTACTCAGATACAAATTTCCAGTGGGCAAATACTGGAGCAACTGTGTTTGGAACACAGACAACCAGTAAAGCTGGTGAAGATGAAGATGGTAGTGATGAAGAAGTAGTTCATAGTGAAGATATTCATTTTGCACCAATAGTCTTATTACCAGAAGTAAATGTCAGGGAGTGAAAATTTTACTAAGTACTTTTATTCCCTGCAGTTCTTCAGTGCTAGGTATTGGAACCCCGGCCCTTGGGCATGCTAGGCAAGCACCCTATGCGATAGAGCATATCATCAGCACAGCATTACTGATTATTTAATTTTAATTTTAAGCTGAAAACTTACCCTGGATTGATTTGTTAGGACTACGGTTGTTTCTTTCAGAATACTTATAATCTGAAGTCATAGCTCTATATGTTGGACATCAGTGTTTTTGTTTTTGTTCTTTTTTTTTTTTGTTGTTATTTTGTTTTGGTACTGGGGGTTTAACCCAGGAGTACTTGCCACTAAGTAAACTTTCTGGTCACCTTTGGTGGGCTGGTCTTTGTTTCGGCTGCTCAGCATTGCCCCCTACAGTCGTCTAATTTCCTACCTAACAAGCCCTCTTTTTAAAGTTTGTATATAGATTTTGCTTTGTAATTAGTATATGTAATTGTTGGTAAAAATAATTTTTTTCATGTTTTTAGAATATCATGTTCATTTTCATAATGTAATTCTAGGGATAAAGTAATTTCCATACTTGCCAAAGTCGTTTCAGTAAAAAGTATTCTTTTATAGTTTTTGGACAAGAATGCTGTTTTAGAAGAATTATTTTGTCACTTTTCAACCTCAGTCAGTAGTTAATATTTTTTTCAAAATCCAGCAGTTTTTGAAGCCTCTTAACCTATAAAATAAAATCTATTAATGTCTTTACAAGGAAAATCTGTTTAATAATTTGGATTTTTGAAGTTTGTTATGGAATTATAAGCATCAGCTTACAGATGAGTTTATCTTTTTTCATAGGTAGAAATAATATCTGGAGAAGAAGATTAAGAAATTTTGTTTAAAGAGAGAGCCAAACTTTATAAGTAGGATAGAGAAGTCAGTCAGAGGAAGGAGCGAGGTGTTGTAGATATAAAGATTCTTTGGCATACAATGAAGAATTACTATTGAAAGAATGGACATTTTTTTAAGCTGTCTGTTTTATCTCAACTCCCTAAGGTCTCCCTCCCAGTGATGGGAACAAAGCCCTTAAAGCTGTTCCAGGAATCAGCCCCAAACAGGGAGTAAAAGGGTAAATTGAGCCAGATACCCAGATAGTGCTCAAACAGTAGGATTACCAGAAACTATTGACCAGAATCTATGCCCTGTTGTAAAACATTGTGAAACATGTTGTATGTTATCAGCAAACTCAGACCCCCTTTGAAATTTCCCGGCAGCTTTGTCCCCCTTTTCCCTTTCATGTGCGACCCCTCCCGATGTGTGGTCTCTGCCTTTATAAACCTACAAGATTTTCTGCTAGGGACTCGACTCCTGGACTCCTGCGAGAGTCATGAGTCGGGTCCCTGCGCGCTGGAATAAACACCTCTTGCGGTTTGCATCAAGTGACGCCTCCTGCGGTTGATTGGGGTTGCCGTCAATCCATGGGACAGAGTTGGGGTTTCCTTTTTGGGGGCCTTACGCTATCAGATCCTAATGAGAAGAGACCAGGTATTTAAAGTGTGTGCAAACCATGTTATCACCAAAACAGTGGGATTAAAATCCCTAAATGTTTCAAATAATGCTTTAGTTTGAACTACTTTAGATTATGCTGGTGAGTTTCTAGATTTAAATGCTAATTTTCTTTCCTTTTTGGACTTTTCTAAAATCCATAGAAACATAAAACAACTTATAAGTTATGTTAATATTCTGGTCACTTCTTTTTCCAATAGACAGTGAAGCAAAAGTAGAAAAACTTGCAGTGAGATTCAAAACAAAAGAAATGGATAAGTCTTTTAAGAAAAAAAATTGAAGAATGTCAACAAAATTTATTGAAACTCCAGAGAGGAGCTGTATCTCTGGCAGCAGAGCTATCAAAGGAGACAAATTCTGTGTTATTTTTATAATTTGTTTGGATGGTGAATGTTTGAACTATTTTCAAATGTTGTTCCTCAAACTCCTGAGAACTTCAGAGCACTGTGCACTGGAGAGAAGGGCTTTGGTTTTAAGAACTCCATTTTTCACAAAGTAAAATGGAGTAAGATTTTATTTGCCAAGTAAGTACTAACTACCTGTAGTAATGAAGCCAGAATTAAGGACAGGTAGTTAGTGTAGAAATAGGGGATCAGGTAAAATTGAGGAAATGAAGCCATGAAACCATCTGCCTCTGGAAGTTGGAGATTGTTCCTGGAAGAATGGAATGTCAAGGATCTCCAGAGTCAATTGATTACCAAATTTATCTGCCTTTATCAAGGACTGCAAGCATGGAGCTACTAATTAATGCCCCCTGGGCCCTTATCTGCCTGAATCACCTTGGCCTTCCCCCTGCCCATGGTTTCCCACTTTATGAAAAACCAGGCCTAGTTACATAGGCAGGAAGGAGAGATAATGGGGGAGAGAACTGGAGAACAAAAGAGACTTTAACCTATGAAAGATGTAGGGTGCGCTCACTTCTGAGGACTTTAGAACATCAGCCATGGCCCCCTTCTTTCTCCTGGGAGAAGTATGTATTATTACTTTTAAATAAAACCTGCTTAATATGCTTGCCTTGGCTTGCCCCTCTAGTGTTCCATCTTCAACATTAGAAGGAGCAGAACTCATCACCAGCAAATGGTGGTACCACTCTCCTACTATCACTGAAGCCCCAGTGTAAATATTTGAGTGCAGCTTAGTTGAAAGGCCACAGCCAAGGAGGTGTGGCCTTGCAGGTGCAGTGAGCACAGAATATCTCTCCTGGCATGTCAGCACCATCCTATCCTCTGTAAAACATGCTGACTGAATGACTCCCACGACTCCATATTAGCCTTCAGAAGAGTCACCCACCTGCACCTAGAAGATCCACTTCCCAGGTTCCAGCTGTCACCGGGCTTAACTTTCTAAGAAAAAAGGAGCAACCCTCAGGATTGGGTGTGAAGTGTCCCAATTCAAAGATTACCTAAGCCACAATGCTCAATCCATGCTCCACTGCCCTAAGCTCTCACCACCATGATTCAGTGTGGATGCTAGGGGGCTAGGCTAGTTTTTCTGACTGGGATATTCTGGGTGTGCCCAGTGCTGCAGGAATGGGATCGGAAGGAAACAGAGCTGGAGCAGTGTACAGCTTGGTTATCCAGGTGTCCCCAAGCACACCTCCACCCAATCAGGCCCACTGGAACTGGTGGGGGATAATTGCCCTCTGTCCTGATGCCCGGTGCAGCCAAATGAGTGCAGCGACACCTAGCAGTCTTGCGGCTTAGTGTGAGCTGTCAGGTTTCAGAGGAGTACCTTGTCCTACCTGGTCCTGGAGGGATCCATGGACCATGGGGCTGTGCTCTCCTGGTTGAAGAGGTTAGAATCACATTTTGGAAAACCTAAGTTCCATGGCACTCGCTCCCTTCTTCTTTCCTGTGACCATCACAACTGAGCTGGTGCTTGTTTTCAATCTTGGTGTGAAGCAGCCAGGAGATGAAAGTCCTCTGGTTGCCATGGGAACCATGATGCCATTGAGCTCTCAGGTTTCTCCTCTCTGACCTAAGGCAGAATCCGTGGTCTGGGTGCCAGGTCACAGGAGTCACTGCTCAATCTCCATGTTGCAAAAGGCTCCGAAAAACCCTCTGTGGAGAGAAAACAACTGTTCTCCAATTGGAGCCTGGAATCACCCAGCCATTCCCACCCAACGTGCTTGATGCCTGACCCTTCCACCTGGATAACAACAGCTCTCCCATTTTGCTCTCATGTCACAGGAGCACTGGTAACTAAGGGCAACTGAATCATTGAGAGATCAGGGATATGAATTTCAGCCCTTATCCTATTCTAATAATTCTTGAGAGAAAAACCTACAAACATACTGAAAGGAAGATTGAAATTGGATGTGGAATGTTTCCTTTTCCAGCAAATGTGGGTTCTGGGAAGCCAGACCACGTAAGTTATCACTTTGCCTCTTTCTATTTACTGACATCGTCTAAGTTGATGAGGCATTCCCTCATTGAAAAAAACTGGCCTTTCCCAGGAGAAACGCCTTCCTCTAACTCACCCCTACCTCAGATTATAGGCAAGATCCACAACCATAACTGACTTGTGCATTTTGCACAGCACTTTGCTGCTCAGAATTTTCCAAGTAAAATGCCAAAAGGAAAATGAAAAGAAAAAAAAGATCAAAGAAGGTGTCAGATGATCGTGACTGTAATGGCTGTGGATGCAATGCCAAATGATCAGCAAAATCTCCTTTCATACTGACAACCTGAGCATATTTGAATATCCACAAAGCCCTGCCTCTCCTAATGCCCTGTCCTCCATGGATCAATGATATAATTTTCTGCACAGGGATTAGCTATAACCAGTTTCCTCCTTAATAAAGACTGGATATTTCTTTCCCTCAGGACAAACCCCTAGATTGTATGTCTTGAGATGCAAAGTGTCATTTGCAAGATTGTTGTGAAAAAGAGAATTAAGAATTCCTTAGTCATTGATTGGCTTGTCTAGGGTTACTCCCCTGCATAGAACTTCACAGACTGAGAACCTCAGGGTTGTCGGGATCTTAAGCCCCCTTGCTCTTCTCAACCAGAGACAAGGGAAGGGCACACTCCCCAACAAGGTCAGACCGGGTTAAGTAGGGCAGATTGAATGCCTGCTTCCAGCCATCCTGGTGGAGGACAGTCAGACGCGTCAGGGAGACCACTCACAGTAGGAACTCATTTATTGAGGAAGTCACACAGCTTTTATGTAGGGTGGAGGCTAGGTAGGAACCAACCAGCTTAAAGTGCCGGGGTCTAGCCCTAGCAGGAGTCCATGGGTTCCACACTAGTAAACGGGGTGCGGGGAGACAGCGTCAGCAATGGATGGAGAATGAAAGACACATACTCTAGTTCTGGTGAAATTAATCCCACTTTATTCTGGGGAAGGCTGGGTTTATATACACTTTTCTTCAGGCTATGATGACAGGCTTATGATTAATAAAATCAAAGAAGCTTCCAAAGCATAGGAAGAAATTGTTTTTACCAAAAGATTATGAGAAATCAGAAACAGTACAGATTACAATTATTTTAAGAATATTTAACTAAGTCAATGAGCTAATACAATGTTTATTTCCTTAATATCTAAACTCTATGTGGCCTAAGACTATTATTATTCTGGCAGTTAAAGCGATAGACAAATAATCTCACATGACCATTTCTACTAGGTCCATCTGGTTAATATCTAAATTGCTGAGTTAAGGGCCACAGGAGGGCAGCAGTCCCAATGGTTCCCGTGGCCAAGATTTTTTACTGAATAGATTACATTGTCTTATGTAGCTCTTTTTCCCAGAACAGGGCATTGTGTACCAATGTTTATTATAGGGGTGAGCTATTCTTTGTAGGAAGGAAGGAATGTTGTGAAACCTTATTTTTTACCTTACCATCACACATAAACACAACCATCATCTGGATTAAACCACCCTGTAGGAGACAGGGGGAGATCTATATCTACCTTCTCTAAGGGCTTGCCTTTAGGGGGGGTACCAGGGCTTGCCATAGATAAAATAAGCTAGTCCATATCTAGTAGCTACTGTGGGAGGTGCTTTGTGTTTAGAACTTGGGGAAACATTGTTATATATAAATTTCTGTGCCCCAACATGTTCTGGCTGTGCCAGTAAATGCAGTGTTTGATTTTTAACATAATAAAAACATTCTCCTGTAGTGAGGTTAACATCACAGGGTTTCAACATGTGTTTTGTCTCCGTGATGTTTTTCTGGAAATTTGTAGAATTATTCCCATCACCTCTAGCAAGATCCTCAGACTGAAGTGAGTAATATATTATTAGTAAAACTCCACAGAATAACATCCAAGCTAGGGAGGCATACATCTGGCTACAATCCTTTTAGGATGAGTCTCTGTAATCATCCTTGAGTGGAACTCTGTCAAGCACTGCAAGGAGAGCCAGGTGCCCCCGCATTGAATGTCAGCAAGTCAGAGGGGGTTTATGCAGGTGAGAGTCCCATAGCAGTATATGGCTAGCACGAGCCAATGTTGTTCAGGGAACTGTTGTAACTAATCCTGATGGTGGTCCATCATTAACTATTGAAACCGCCTTTGAGGCCTTGATCTTGCTCACTCACCAGGGAGTAAGGAGTCAGCCTGAGTTAGTGAACGTGTCATTAGTTCTACATATCCCCCTTTTTTGTTTTATATTAAGGGTGTGTCTGTCTTATGTTGCCCCTGGGAAGGTCTTACCTGTCTTGGAACATTACTCTAGCAGTTTGGGAGTCCGCCTTACTCAAAGGTGTGCCTGTCTTAGGTTGTCCTCCTCTGAGGATCTTACCCGTCATTGACTACTACTTTAGCACTTCAGGCGGGCCCCTCAGGAGGAGCAGGGCTTAAGGGAGATACACTTAGACCCCAGTGTCCTAATAGGAGTGATCCATGTTACTATAGGCTCCTGACATCATTATGAAGGGCGGTATAATGCTGTCAGACCACCATGAGCTGCACAGACTTAGCCTATCTTTTCAGGAAATGGATAAGCTTATTGATTATGCAAAGCCCAAAGGTGAACACAAGGATAATGGTGATTAGAGGTCCCCTAAGCCTGAGGAGGTAGGGGAGCCACCAGTATAACCTAGTCCAGAGGAAATTAGAGTGGAGCTTGCTCCTACGATATTTCAGATCTTCTTGTAGGTTTTTGATTTTATCTTGTACAATGCCAGAGTGGTTGGTGTAGAAACAGCATTTCTCACCAAGCAACAGGCAAAGCCTTCCTTCCTTTGCCATTGGCAGATCCAAACCATGATGATTTTGCAGGATGACAGCAGCCAAAAAATCAAGTTGAGCCTGTAGATCTAAGATGGTAGAGCTGCAAAGTGCAATGTTAGGAGCTCTGTGTAACTCTCAAGGAAGTCCACTGTCCAAAGTTATGAGGTCAGAGACCCCAATCTCAATCACTGTTGTCCCATTTTTTTGCTACTGTGCATTACACTCTTTCTTAAATGTCATGTTAAGAAGTTTACATATATTGACTCCTGAGTCTATATGAACATTAGTTAACACAATTTAACATTATATCTAAAACATGAATTAAAGAAATGCTGAGAGAGCTTTTAAATTTCCTTTTTTGTGGCAAAAGTGGCAAAATGTTTTCATGTTTCACAATATTAACCTTTAACAAATCAGGCTCTAAATTTAGAAATACATTTACACTTAAAATTTTCTCAGTGTAAAAGTAACAAATTTTACATATACCCTATTGATAACAGGTCCTAAAATAGAGCATTAAATGATAGAAATAAATCCCCAATAAAGTTTACTCTTTATAATTACCATTACAGACAAGTTTGATTTGTAGAACAGCAGCTTGATAAATGTCCTGTTTTAAAAACTTCTACACCTGGATAATATGAACATATTTAATATACAAAGAGGGACCATTTCATAATTACCTTGACACTTTTATCTTACCAAATTTAGTTTTTAAAGAAGAGTCTAGACTCTGTAACATAGTCCAATACTCTAACAGTTGTTTAACCATATTGCACAAACCCCAATATTTAAGACTAATTGTTCTAAAGAATAAAACATAATAGACACAAAGCCAGGAGCAAATCAGCATTTCTAAGAAATCCTTCTCATCTTACCATATAAATTAAACTTTGATTTATATCAGAACATTAGTATTTTATCTTAGGAAAAACCTTAAATAACTCCAACTGTCACATACATACAACCAACTTAGTTACATGCAAATTTGTTGAAACTTGCCCTTCACAGACTTCGTTAGCACTTACTTAGACCCTCATGTATTTATCACAGAAGCACTTTCTCACCCAGAAACATTTTGTTTCTCACCAAATATATTTCCATATGTAGAACCCCCTATTTTTTCTTTCCTATGTGTTACCTTTTGGTTCACATTTCGAAACTCTTAAGAAATTTCTTTCTTTTTTTTTTTTTGCTGTGCTGGGGATTGAACCCAGGTCCTTGTGCTAACAATGCAAGCACTCTACCAACTGACCTATATCCCCAGACCAAGAAATTTCTTGATTTATATAAATTACTCCATTTTAATAAGACTAAATATTTTGTTATTCATAGCACTCTAATTGAAACACAACTGAAACCTTTGGAAACCTTTGTATATAGGATTGTACCTGTTAGGACATAACTCTTAGTAACCTTGATTCTAGTTTACAAATCAATTTTCTCTACAAAAACCCATTTGAGTAATCCCATACGTGTTAACTCATTCACTTATCTTAGTGTAAAAAAAAAAACAAGATATTAGACAAGTATACCAACAGTATTTGCTGTCTCTTTCCTGTGGAAGAAAAGTCCTAGAAAAATTGATATTAGACATTTTATAAACATAAACATTTTATTAGTTTGACCACTTAGAGATTGTGAGTTAATTTTAAAGACATTTTACTTCTATTAGTTTACCCAATTTAAATTGAACATTTTTAAAAAGGTGAATTAAAAATGTTTGGATCCATTTTTAAATTTTAATTATAGGAGCACTCAATTTTGATACAGACAAACATGATATCAGACAGCATGACATACAAATAACACAAAATCTAAGGCCTTGTAGTTGTGCCCAGTGACTTGAGACCCCACAAAGACCACCAGAGACCATGATCAAAGCAAACCACAAAGAGTCATTTATTACCAAGCTCGAGCCTGGTCCTCCACGCACTCGGTAACCGGTGATGCTAAGAGGCCCTGAGCCCTTGTTTAGCAGGGTTTTTATAATGAAAGGCAAGCAGTTTTACAGTATTCTTTTTGATTGTCTAACATATAAAATTGTATACAAAGCATGTTATTTTAAGTTCTGGTTCACCCTGACCTCCGAGAGGAGGGTGGCCATTATCTTTAAGTTTGCTTTTGTGCCAGCAAAGTTTGCTTTTGGGTCAGCCACCTGGCCTTTACCGATAAGATAAAAGACGAAAACTCTTTGTTGCTTTTATGAGGGGTTGAGGGCAGTTTGGGAAGAGCCTCGTATTTACACATGTGCGGGCTCTTTCTATTTTTACATTCCCCCCTTTCCAAGAACATTTAGAGAGCCAATCGTGGGTCTCTATAGTTTTAACCCTTGCTGCTTCACGGGCTGATATTGGACCCTTAGCACCATTAGCTGCACTGTATTTATTCTATCTTTAACAAAAGCAATTAACTTATTGATTATACAAGGTTCTCTAGTTAAAGCTAGTAGCAACAATATTAGGGTTACCACTACAGCGGACACCAGAGTAGTTAACCAAGGGGAAAAATTGAACCAGGATTTAAACCAGCTCTGACTAGCTTCCCATTCTTTCTGTTTGCTAGCCCTTCTCTGACATTTGCCATAGATTCCCTCACTACTCCAGAATTATTAGCATAAAACCAAACTTCTCCCAGGGCTGCACATAGACCTCCTTGCTTACAGTCTTTAAAGACAGGTAAGTTTGGTAATCAATAAGCTTTGGAGATCCTTAACATTTTATTCTCACAGGGGCAGTCTCCAACTTCCAGAGGCAGATGGCTTTCATGGCCTTCATTTCATCGAATTGACCTAATCCCCTATTTCTACACTAACTACCTGTTCTTAATTCTGGCTTCATCCTCCCCCTTTTGCTTTAGTAACTTCTAACTGCTGTAAGGAAAAGAAAGGGGCTCTGATTGTTCTGGCTGCTTTGAAGCTGAAAGGGGGCAGCATGGGGCAAGCAGTTTGGAGTTCCCTTTATTAAAAATCGAGTCAATCGAGGAGTCCAAGGTAGAAGTCTGGCTGGGGAAGAGCAGGTTGTAAAGTCATCTGGGGATGGGTGCTTCTATGAGAGAAGAACAAAAAGACATGAATATTGAAAGGAGATTAGTACAAAGTAAATGTTGCAGCATCTGGAACATGCCAATGAATATCATAAAGATGATAAAAGTCAATAATTCCTCACCAGGGGGTGGAAGAACTGAGAAGTTGTTCCCATAACAAGGCCTAGCAAAGGCCAGAGAGGACAAGGCCTTAATTTGGGGACTTTAACATTGTCCAGGTTATCAGGAATGTAAACACAATATTTAACTCTTAATGTCATTGATGTCCCCATAAAATATAGTTGAGATACTTAATGTCATCTGATTTTTGTGAAATATCCCTTTATTTGTATAACCTGTGTTTAGTTGAGATCTCTATATTTCTGTTACATAGGGCTAGGTAATCATACTAGCAAACACAGATTAAGCCTACCAGTGACTTTAGGCCTTCAACTGACTAAAATCTTCTGACTCTGGCAGTTTCTCTTGATAGTTATCAGGCACATTTGCCTAAGAACCTTTCTTTCATTTGTAGCTTCCAGTCTTTATTTTAGTGGGCTAATACAAGTGTACATCTTAAGTTACATTTAACTATTATTTCTTTTAATTGCCCAAGAATGGCTATAGTTTGGTTTTAACTGTTTTGCTGTGTGTCTAAGATCAAGCTGGTCAAATTGACCTGGTTCCTGTCTTGTTAAAGAGTCAGCTGAGTTCCCACAGGGGTCACTCATAGAGAACATAAGAGTGGCTTCTTAGCTCCACCAGTGCCTTTGGTTAGGCAGAGTCTCCTTGAGGTGGCTTCCTTTGGAAGCATCAAGGGATGTCTCCCTTTTTCCATGACCCTCCTTTGCAGAAGATGCACTGAGTGATTTTTCACCCTCTAGTCTCAACAATCTTCTTGATCAGGAGGTTGTGTGACCCAGAGTTGTAACGCTCCTTAGAGAAGTTCTCTTGTTCGTGGGTTCAGGCTGACTGAGGGCAAAAGTTCCAAATACTGGTCTATCTTGCCTTCTGTATTTAATTCCAAACTCTAAGTTTGATCTTAAATCATCCAGCAAGCCAGTCTCACCAGTCATAAAGTAAGAGTACTGGGCTTTAAGTTCAATGTCCATAACTTTATTTACCCTTTTATCTAACTGGAGTCTGTATTAGTACTGGAAGTTACCACTATCTCTTCTAAAGGTGATGGCTTATTATCACAAGTTACCTAGGTTGTGTGTTCCTCAAGCAGCTTCTTCTGCAAAACATTAACATGTAACAGTTTTACAAAATGAAATTAGCAAGAGTAAAACTACATATTCAGCTTGTATATTAGCTCTCTTGAATTTTGGCTGAGTTCTACATTATATACCCTGTTTGAGATCACAGTAATTTTTACAACAAACATCAAACTTTTGAGCACAACTTTAAATGAGTTAATTTCTGTCATACTTTGGAGCGATTCTATAATGCAGCAGGGTGAGGCAGAGCTTTATCTCACATGAGGCAGGGCTCTTCACAAATCTTAAGTAAAATGTTCTAATCCTGAAGCTATTTTTTGCCCCTTTTGCCATGACCAGCATGACCAAATTTTCAAGTTCAGTAAGGGGCAAAAGAGTATTAGAAAAGAAAGTTTCATAAACACAGATTTTGAAGATTAAGCTGAGATCAGATGGAGCTCTGTTCTCTGATGGAGATGCAGATCTAAAGAGTTATGTTAGCAATATTTATACATGTCTTATTATTAGGTTAAAGACTATGTAAGCATTATTCTTTGTTTTCAGGAAAGTTACAGAGACTAGAACATCTATGTAACTTTTTTCACAACTGCAAAGTGCAATGTTAGGAACTCTTTGTAGCTCTCTAAGAAGTTCACTGTCCAAAGTTACTGTAAGGTGGACAGGAAATAGAGAAAGGAGCTGATGAAACACTGGTTATCTAGCAAAACATTTTCTATCTGCCCAAGAGCTGTGTGCCTGAGATCAATGTAAGAGCTGATAGGACTCCTGTACAGAGCCTCCCTGAGAGGGTACTGCCACAGCACTTAGGCATCTTGTGCTCCTACACAGGAACACTCCCAGGCACAAGGCATGCTACAGTCATGTGGTCAGAGACCCCAATCTCAGTCATTGTTGTCCCAATTTTGCTATTGCACATTACACTCTTTCTTAAATGTCATTTTAAGAAGTTTACATATATTGATTCCTGAGTCTATATGAACATTAGTTAACACAGTCTAACATTATATCCAAAACAGGAATCAATCAAAGAAAGGCTGAGAGAGCTTTGAACTTTCCTTTTGTGTAGCGAAATGCTTTCACCTTCTACTATATGAACCTTTAAACAAATCAGGCTGTCACTACCTCTTAGAAATACATTTACACTTAAATTTTTATCTCAATAAAATAAGTAATCAATTTTACATGTACCTTATTGATAATAGGTCCCATAAGAACATTAAATGATAGAAATAAATCCCCAATAAAATGTACTCTTTAAGTTTAAAATTACCATTACAGACAAGTTTATTCTAGAGAATAGCAGCTTGTTAAATTTTCTGCTTTAAAGATATATATCTGGAAATATGAACACATTTAATATACAAAGAGTGACAATTTCACAATTACCTTGATACCTTTATATTAACCAAATTTAGTTTTGAAAGAAAAATTTAGGCTCTAATATAGTACAATACTTTAACACTTGTTTAACCATAATTGTATAAACCCCAACTTTTAAGACTAATTGTCCTAAAGAATAAAGCTTAATAGACACAAAGTTAAGAGTAAATTAGTGTTTCTAAGAAATCCTTGTCATTTTACCATTGTCATTGTACCATATAGATTAAACTTTGGTTTATATCAGAACATTAGTATTTCACCTTAGGAAAAACCTTTAATAGCTTTAGCTCTCTCACATACATATAACCAACTTAGTTGAAACTTGTTGAAACTTGCCCTTTACTTTACACAGACTTTCTTAACACTTACTTAGACCCTCATGTATTTCATCACACAAGCACTTTCTTACCCAGAATCATTACCTTTTCCCTTTTAGTAAATATATTTCCATACCCAGAACCTTTTATTTTGTCTTTCCTATTTGTTGATCCCTTTTTTTGTTCACATTCTGAAACAACTCTTATGAAATTTCTGAATTTAGATAAATTACTCTATTTTAATAAGACTAAATATTTTGTTATTTATAGTACTCTAATTGAAACATAGTTGAAATTTTGGGACCCTTTGTATATAGAATTGCACCTGTTAGGACATGACTCTTAGGGACCTTGTTTTTAGTTTAGTGATGACACAAAGCAAGTTTAAACCCTTTTTATATACCAACCTATGAAAACACCAATAATGTTTAATTATGTTACCCCATGAAATTTAAGGACTTAAGAGTACTTAATGTTATTTAACAGTTAGCATTTTAACTTTGCAAATTAATCAGATGTCGCTAACAAACACATTTGAGTAGTCTCATATATGTTAAATTTAATTTATTTATTTTGAAAACACAAAAAACAAGATAACAGACAAGTGTCCTGAACAGTATTTGGCATCTCTTTCCTGTTGAAGAAAAGTCCTAGAAACAATAGATATTAGACATTGTTTAACATCAACATTTCATTAGTTTGACCACCTAGAGACTTGAGTTATTTCTAAAGACATTTCACTTTTATTAGTTTACCCAATTTGAATTGAACCTTTAAATCACGTGAATTAAAAGTATCTGGATCCATTTTTAAATTTTAATTTTAGGAGCGCTCAGTTTTGATACAGACAAAACATGACATCAGACAGCATGACTTAGAAATAACACAAAATCAAAGGCCTTGTAATGTTTATCTCCATTGCAATGTAACAAGTGCTTAAAAATAACTCTAGAGTTGGGTAAAAATAGAACTGATAAAAAAATCATTAACTTAGGTATGTAGGATCAAAATTATGAGCTCAAAAATGCAGCATTAAAGAAAAACAAAACAAGAATCCTAGAAAATGAGTTAGTTCTGTGTAGCAGCCCAAGAGTTTAAAACGGACACCTTTTTTTTTCTATCTCAGGTCAAACCCCCCCCCCCATTCCGCTGAGACTGCTGCAGTTTACATTCCAATGCAGATTTCAGCAAGGCCAGGCAGGGGAAATTGCCTAGGATCTTTTAACCTTTTTTTTCCAGGTTGAGAAATCAGGTTAGGTTTGAATGCAGAAAATCATAAAACATTATTTCACACTACTTTTGAGGAATGGAGCTGCTATATCATACTCCTTACTGCCATGAGTACTCCAAGAGTACAGAGGGGGAGGGGCAGATGGCAGGAGACCTTTGTTATAATTAGTGTTTGTCTCCTCTTCCTCAGATGTTACAATGTTTGAAGTGAAGGCCTGGGGGTCATTTTCTTGTCTTTTGTTTTCACCTTAAGCCTGCTCTGCAAGCTGGGAGCTGCTGAGCTCTCTGCCTAGGGGCAATGGAGTAAATAAACCTCTGAGGAACAAGGAAAAGGACTCTAAAGTAGTCCTAAATGAGTATCCCTAAGCCTAAGATAGGGGACCTGAGGGAGGACAAAGGGAGCCCATCCTCCGACAAACAAAGAGGTGCTTAGGACAAACTAATGATGGCTAACTATGCAAACAAAGGGAACCTGGGTGTTTCCATACTAATTGTCCCAGGTCTTAATCCTACAGTTTGGATTCCTATGTCTGACCAGCAAGGGAAGGGGAACATCCAGGAGGGAGTGGATGTGTGGGAGTGTTGTGTAGCCCATTTTACCCTCCAAAAATGAAGAGACAGAAAGTTGCACCTCAAACAGATGTGGGATGCATGGAGAGAGAAGCTTACTTACCTCACTTGGCATAGACATTGGTGAAGATTGCATACTCCGTGGAGCAGAGTGTAGCAAACCCATCCTCCTTTAGGTGGTCTACACCGAAGTTCCGTGCTCTGGCACAGACCTCTGAGGAGTGACTCAGGAGGAAAGTCTTAGGAGTCACCTGAGCCTGTTCCCTGTATAATTCCAAAAGGAAGACATGAGTTTGACCATTTATTAGTATTTTTCATTTCCATCAGGAGATTTATAGACCCGTTTTCCTCCAGATTGAAGATGAGAAATTTAAGAGTAAGAAACAGTGAGAATAGTAGCGGACTAACCCAATGAAGAATTTAATATGAGACAAGAGTAAAGACCATATGGTACAATTCAAAAACAGACAGACATATAACGTGCTAGATCAAAATTGGCTAGTTGGTATTTTGTGGACAAAAACAAAAATTTCCAATTGAGACAGAGTCACCCAGATGAAACACAAAAGTTGCCCAGATGCAACAAAGAGTCGCCTTGATGGGTCGAGGGGACGTCTCCCGAGACCCTGCTGGGGTCCTATAGCATGACTGCCAGGACTTTACCAGCCCAGAACCAGAACCTGCAGGCAATTCAGATAAGAAAAAAATGTGACAATGCCTTACTCACTGGTCAATGATATCACTTATGACTCTATGATCAGGTGTCTGGGTGGGCTTGGGGTATCCCAGATGACCCCCAAGATGTTGTGCCCTGCAGCTTGAGATCCCACAAAGACCACCAGAGACCACGATCAATGCAAACCACAAAGAGTCATTTATTAGCAAGCTCGAGCTCGGTCCTCCGTGCACTCGGTAACCGGTGACGCTAAGAGGCCCTGAGCCCATGTTTAGCAGGGTTTTTATAATGAAAGGCAAGCATTTTTACAGTGCTCTTTTTGATTGGCTAACATATAAAACTGTATACAAAGCATGTTATTTTAAGTTCTGGTTCACCCTGACCACTGAGAGGAGGGTGGTCGTTATTTTTAAGTTTGCTTTTGTGCAGCAAAGTTTGCTTTTGGGTCAGCCACCTGGCCTTTACAGATAAGATAAGAGACAAAAATTCTTTGTGGCTTTTATGAGGAGTTGAGGGCAATTTGGGAAGAGCCTCGTATTTACACATGTGTGGGCTCTTTCTATCTTTACCCTGTAATCACAACTCAGGAAGCTAAGGTGGGAGGAACACAAGTTAGACACCAGTGTCAGCAAATTAGCGAAAACCTGTCTCACAATTAAAAAATAAAATAGGGCTGGAGATGCCCTCAGTGGTAAAGTAACCTTGAGGATCATACCTGTACTGAAAAATAAATTTTAAAAAATCCATCTAAATGTAGGTTAAAATAAAATGAAAAGGTAAATGTGTTCCCCCTGCCCAAGGTTAGGACATATATAAAAATACCTTAGAATATTAAAATTTATAAGATCAGTAGTCATGTCCTGTTGGGACTAATGACATGTTAACTATCTCAGGCTGACTCCTTACTCCCTGGAGAGTGAGCAAGATCAAGGCCTCAAAGGTGGTTTCAATAGTTAATGATGATGAATCGGATAACTGTCAGGGATTGGTTAACAATAGTTCCGTGAATGTGATCAGCTTGTGCTTGCCATATAGTCCTATGGGACTCTTGCCTGCGTGAACACCCCATGCCTTGCTGACCTTTAAGCTGATTGGTTCCCGCCTAGCCCCCACCCTACATAAAAGCTGTGTGACTTCCTCAATAAACAAGTTCCTGCTGTGACGGGTCTCCCTGACACGTCTGATCGTCCTTCATCTGGAGGGCTGGGTGTGGGCGGTCAGTCGGCCTTACCTATCCCGTTCTGACCTTGGTGGGGAGTGTCCCCTTCCCTTGCCGCTGGTCGAGAAGAGCAAGGGGGCTTAAGACTCCAACAATGTCCTACTTTAAAATGAAAAACAAATTGTTGCTCTTATTCTAAGATACACAATTTTGGGAAAATCAATCATATTTATCATTTACATTGATATAGGATGTGCAGACAAAACACACACACACAAAGCAATCATGTGATGCTTTCACATGATTTTCTAGATTTTCACAAAGTAAACACATTTGTTTAACAAAGGAATAAACCAGTCTTGCTCAGAAAGCACCCATAATCAATTTCGTCTATCAAAGTCCAAAAGACAACCAAGATCTTAAGAACTAATGTAGATCAGATATTTATATTTATACAAATGGTTTATTACATAAAATTTAAAAATACATAAAATAAAATGAATACAATATACCTGTCATCCAGATTCAACATCTGCTATTTATGTGCTATTTTTACTTTTTCTATGTTACTACCCACTCCCCAGTCAGATCCCACTTGATTTACATTTGGGTGAATTTAGATGGATACATATTGAATATAACAATTATTAACTGTGCAGCTTTGACAAATACATCTATAAAACCTTCCTGTTTTAAGCATAAAATATTTACAATATCCCAAGAAAAAATTCTTGTGGATCTTCCCAGCCAACATTTTCCTATGCCAGATGAATAAGTTATGATTATGATTTTTTGAACCATGTGCTAATTTGGCACAAAAATCATATAATATATGTGAGTTCATGTCCAAGTGCTTTAGCATACATGTGAGATTCAACAAGGGTATGTGCTTCAATAATATGCTCCTTTGTATTGCTGAGCAGTGTTTTATTGTGTAGATGCATGACAATATGTTCAACCACTTCAGTATTGAAAAACATCTGGGTTATTTTCTGTTTTGCACTATTAGGACTACAGTGCCAATGAACATTCTTAAACAAATACCTGTTGGATTCAGTTTAATTTCTTATCAGTATTAAAATATGACAACTTTTGATTTTTACTAGTTGCTCTAAGGATTACAGTATGTATATTAACATATTACAATTTGTATTGAGTAACTATAGTATGAATTTAATAATTGAAATATATAAAAATCTTAGACTGTTTTTCTTTCATTGTTCAAGAATTGTTTTGTTTGTGCATTATTTTCATAATACAGTGTTATAATTTTTGCATTAAATATTCATAGGTCAAGAAAATTAAATGTATTAATGAATGTTTAAGGGGAATCACATTAAGCTAGGCAATAAAATATTTTCATTTGTTTCACCTACAATCTTGTATTCATCAGTTAATACAGCCTACAATAATTATTTGTATAACTGTTTAATATGATAATTTATGCTTTATGCAATTAACATAGAATATTCTGTAAGTTTTTCTTATAATTGAGTTTAAACATTTATGGGGCTATTGTTGTAGTTAAGTGGTAGAGTACTTGTTTGACATGTGCAAGACCCTGTTTTTGAATACCAAAAGCACAAATACAAGTGCAATAATTTTCAGTAAAGCCATAATAACATATTGCCATTCCAACAGATATTTGGTGAACTACCTCTAAATCATCATTGTGGAAAAATCACAGAATTCAATGGGTTCCTCTATTTGCCATACATAATAGAAAATTTGTTCTTTAAAATGTAAAATATGGGCTGGGAAGATAGCTTAGTCAGTACAGTGCTTGCCTTGTAAGCACAAGGCCCTGGGTTCGATCCCCAGCACCCAAAAATAAAAAAGAGAAAATGTGAAATGTTCTATTAGAATTATTCTTACTAATAATTTTTGTTAATTTCTAATATCCTTAAGTTAAAACAATCTAGCTGGACCTATCATATAACTTAGTGAACTTAGTGAATCTTATAACCTTAAGCATAATATTTGAAGCTTTTTAAAAAGAGTTTAAGGGAACACAATTTAAAAATAGATCAAGAGAAGAAAGTTTGAGGTCTGGAAATAAACCACACACCTGAGGGCAATTTATTTTTGACAGAGTGCTCAAGATATTTTAATAGAGAAATAATAGTCTCTTCCACAAATAAGGTTAAGATGAATGCTTATTTACATACAAAAGAGTGAGATTCCTATAAAATAATTATCTCAAAATGAACCATAGACCTAATTTTAATAGCAAAAATTGTAAAAAATTACAAGAAAGCAGAACTAGGTATTCATGAATTTAGATTTGGCAATGGAGCCTTAGAGTGCAAAATTAATCCAAGAAAAACGTTTACTCTTTACTAAACAAAAAGTTCTGTGCAAAATATAAGATTATCATGAAAGTAAGAAAATGTTAACAGTGTTTTCTTGTATTTAAAGAGTTGTCTCAACAAATTTCTAGCTTGAGCTGAAGGTCAGTTATTTTCCCTTTTTGAGAAAATGATTAGAGCTACACACACAACACTGGTGTTTTAGGCTTTCACACGGCAATACCACTATGCATTCTTCGTATTCACCCAAATATCAGAGACCATACCATTAGAGATACCTTACACATTCCAGAGCCCCTGAATTTTTTGTGCCTATGAAATCAAGGTGGTTCCATAAAGTTTTGTTGACCTGAAACAAACTGAAATGTACAAACTGGCCCCTAGGGATCTAGATTTTGATAACTATGGCCTGTGTAAGCCCTGTGCTTTCCTGTATATAGTATATTTTTTTTTGTTCAGAGCTGAATTTAGAGTTAGAGATTGTTTGACATTTTTTCTATCTAAATGTTGTTGCATTGTGTGCTGTAAACAAAAATAGTATTAAAATCTACCAAAACCCCAAAAACAAGAAAAAAAGATTAAAAAATTCAAAACTGTGGAAAATTGCAAATTCTTTACATCTCTGGGATAATGCAAAATGTTGGAAGTACTGTGAATATCACCTTCATGTATTCAATGTAATAAATGTATAAATAATAATAATATAAAAATAGCAATTAATTACAAAATGAATGAGCATTCACTCCATACATGTACAAAAATAGCTAAAAACATAGAAAACATTTTGTATATGAATATCTATAGTTGAATTATTCAAAATAACAAAAGGTACAAACAATCAATATATCTAATAGCAGATTAACTGATAACTGCCAGGCATCGTGGTGCAACCTAGAATTCCAGGAACTCTAGGCTGTAGGCAGGGAAATCACAAGTTTGAGCAGGTTTATGGAGTCCCAGACTTGAAATGAAAAAAAAAATAATAATATATTGGTCTGGGAATGTTGCTTAATGGAAGAGTTCATTTGGATTCATCCATAGTACTGCAAATGTCATAACTAAAATTTGGTATGTACACATAGTAGAATTGTACTCATCAAGAGGTTTAAGTAGAATAATATATAATATGCATGGCCTTGAAAGCATTATGATAAGGGAAAGAAATTAAAGAAATTTGCCACATGCTGCATAGGTAAAATTATTTAAAATTTTAACACAAAAGCAAATATATTAGAGAAAAATGCATCTTAGTCATTTTAGGACCTGAGGGAAGGAGAAATTGGGAATGAGTATTGGCACTAAATTTTTTTTTAACTTTTTTAGTTGGCAATAGGCCTTCATTTTATTTATTTATATGTGGTACTGAGAATCGAACCCAGTGCCTCATACATGCTAGGCAAGTGCTCTGCCACTGATCCACAAACCCAGCCCTGAATTTTTTTATGTATAAAAAATGTCAGGGACTAAAGAGTTGTGATTGTTTGATAACACCGCAAGTACACTAAGTGGTACTGAATTGTACCCTTAAAAAGTTTATAATGGTAAATTTAATTTTATGCATATTTTACCAGAATGAAAAAACAAAAGTGTGTACAGAAGGCACAGAACAGTCAAATCCACTGCCAAGAAAAAAGGGCAAATAAAAATGGAGGTGATATTTTACATAAATAATTTTTTCTATATTAAGAAATATTTACATTAATAAACCATGGCTTTATATATTTGATCATCAGTGAAGTGTTCTTCTGTTCTCCTCATGACTGATTTATATTTGTATCAGAAAAAGTCTCTGAATAGCCAAGAATATTGAATAACAGTCAAGTGCCCCATATATATATATTTAATTAAAACTATAGTTTGATACATTCACATTTATATTTATAGTAGCACAATCACAATAGCCAACTTATTGAAGCAGTTTAGATGCTATTTAACAGATGAATGGATTTAGAAAATGTCACATTGGCTGGGGATATAGCTTAGTTGGCAGAGTGCTTGCCTGGCAAACACAAGGCCCTGGGTGCAATCCCCAGCACCACAAAATAAAAAAAAATAAAGAAAGAAAATGTCATACACATAGGCACATAGAGCAGTTTTACTCAGGAATAAAAAAGATTTAAAGTTTGACATTTACCAGTAAATGGATGTAAATGAAGAACATTATGCTAAGTGAAATAAATCAGACTCAGAAAATCAAGGGTCAAATGTTTTCTTTCATGCATGGCAGCTACAGCAAAACAAGGGGAAAGTGAGGTGATTGGATTTCATAAAGATATAGGAAAGATTAGGACTGAGAAAGAGAGAGATGGGGCAGAAAAGGAAAAGAAATGTGGAATAAATTTAACAAAATGTTATATGCATGTATAAACCTAACACTGTAAATTTCATGTTTATATATATGTAGTAAGCACAAATTAAAAATAAATGAGTTAAAGGAAGATTAGTAAGTAGAGGAAGGAGAATATTGGTAGGGAGAATGGAAAAGGAAAAGGGTAATGAGGACTGAAAGGGAGCAAATCAAATTGAACCATATATGATTTTGTCAAAATAAACCCAATCAATATGGGTTTTTGCACAAGCAAGGCCACTTCTCTACCACTGAGTCACATCCCCAGCACAAATGTATGTTTCTAATATTGGTTATTTCTTTTTGAAAGATCATCTAATGTCACTCTTTCTCATATTTGTTTTATTTTATATCACTTACTGTTAAAATGAGTTTTTTAGGTATATCGGCAATTTTTTAAATTCTATTTTGCTTTATTTTTCTAATTACTTTACTTTTGTTATTATTAAAATGACTTTTCTCATATTTTAAGTAATTTCTCTTTGTATTATTTTCCTGACACATGCTAAGTATTCAATGTGGTCAACCACAACCTTGTACTAAAGCCATCTGTAGATTAAAAAGTGCCATCAGATTAACTATTATCAACACATTCTTTAACAAAATATCCATGATATTTTTTCTTATAACTAGAAAAAACAATCCTAGAAATTATATGGAATAATAAAAGACAAGAAAATCAAGCAATTCTTTAAAATTTTAACCTAAAGACCTCAAAATACCTGACTTCAATTTATACTACAGATCGCTAATAAAAAAAACAGTGTGGTTCTGAGACAAAAACAGACACAGAGACAAATGAAACAGACTAGGAGCCACAGATACCCACAAACATTACTTCATCTAATTAGTGGTAAAAATCCCTAAATATACATTGAAGAGAAGTCATCTTTTTGAAATTGTACTGGGAAAATGGGATAGCAATGTATAAATGTCAACCAAAATGTATTGAAGACCTGAGAATAAGCCCAGGAACTTCAAAACTGCTAGAATAAAACCTAAAGGAGTACGCAGTGACTTCTTAAAAAATAATCATCTCTCAGCAAGTAATATCAAGAAGAAATACCAGCATGACATCAAAATAAAAATGCTTTTACATGGCAAAGAAAAAAAAATTAACAGCATGGAGACAACATACTGAATGAGAGAAAATCTTGCCATTTATTACTCTGAAAAATAATTAATATCTAAATATATGAATTTTAAAATGTCAACATGAAAATAAAAACAAATTATCCATTTATTAATTTGGCAAATAAAATAAACAGAAACCTCTCAAAGAAGACCAAATGGCAACAATTATGTGAAAAAGTGTCAACATCTTTAACCATCAGTGAAATTTCAATCAAAACTTTACTGTGATTTCATCTTACTCTAGTCAGAATGGCCATAATATATAGTAAACATAGCAAAAAAATGCTGGCAAGAGTGTGGCGAAAAGGGAACACTTGTACAATGTTGTTGAAAGTCATGATAAATACTTCCTTAGAATACTAAAAATAAAACTATACTGCGTCTATTTCCTGCCACTCCGACACTTGACACAGTCTGTTGGAATAAAGGACTCAACACTTGACACAGGTCTGTTGATTGTCCTCCCTCTTGGGGGCCATAGGCATGGAATGTCTTCATGTGTAGTTGCTTTTTAATATTAATAATCAATATATCATTTAGAAATTTATTGGAAGAACTTTGGGAATGTTTTACTGTATTGGGACACAAAATAGTGCACAATAAAAATTTGGCAGTACTACCCAGATAAAATATATGAAAATAAACAATTGTAGCTGTGTTCAAGTTAAAAGGAGCTGTGATTGCTTTAGTATAATAATAGATGGATAAAGAGGCATTCCTCTGAGGTTGGTGGTGTTTAACCTTTGTTGCTTTCTTAGTTTCAATAGTTGATTCTAGAGATACTTTACATAATAAAAACATTCAGGTTAGTCATAAGACTAATTTGTGCTTTTTCTATGTTTAGTCTAATTCTTTAAGAATCAGAATAAGATGTAGTCTTCTTTTATATGAAGTTAGAATAGACTAAATATTAACTATAAGTTGATTTCTTTGCCCTTTAATAATAGTAAAAGTTTCTTACTGTTAAACACTGGAGTTCATGGTCAGGGTAGTTTCTTAGAAAAACTAACGATGTGTTTGTTCTGAACGTTGAAGGCTGCCAGATCATGGTGCCCTCAGTTTAGCTGGGAGACAAGGTTGTTTTAGTTTACCTGTTTAGTTTTGTTTTTGTTTACCTGTTTAGTTTAGTTTTTGTTTACCTGTTTAGTTTAGTTTTGGTCTATGCTGTCATACAGAGAGAATGTGTACTTTAAGAAGAAGCATAGATTATACTTTTGAAGTTTTTTCTTATTTTAAACTAACCATAAAATGATATGATCATTAGTAAAGAAAAATATCTATAAAAAGACTGGCAGAAAAATAAACACAGATTCAGCCTCAGAACACTTGGTGTCTTGGTGTGCTCTTTCTCCACCATGCCAATGCCTCCCATCCACCTAGGACCCCCAACCATGCTAGGGCTGGACCCTGACAGAACTATTATATAATACAGCCAATGTCTACCACTCCTCAATATCTAAAAGAATAGAAAAGAGCACACATAATACATACATTTCTGTTTACAGAAGCACAATTCACTAAAACTAAGTCATGATATCTGTCTAGGTGTACATTAACAGATGAAAGAATAAAGAAAACATGGAATATACACACAATGAAGTTTTACTAAACCATAAAGAAGAGCAAAAATTAGCTGTTTTGCAGGTAAATAAATGCAACTGAAAAGCTGTATTTTGAGACAAATAAGCCAGACAGAACAATAAGTGTACATTTTATTTTATGTATGGAAACAATAGAAAAAAAGTATTTTATCAAATAAATGATAAAGCATTAAGATAAAGGTAAGAATTGAGAGAAGGCAAGGGGAAATCCTGTGGCATGACATTGATCTAAATATGGTATGTGCATCTAGAAATATGCCAGAACAATACCCACTACTTTATATAATTAATAGGTACCAATGTAACTATGTTTTAAAATTTTACTGAGTCCTACTAATTTTGCCTCAATTATGATTTCTATTTCAAGGTGGTAACCCAAAGTTGAAAATCACAGAAACATGAAAAATGGCTAACAGTACCCAGGGACTGAACTTTTCTGAGGTCAAACAATATAGTTTCATTATTTTCCTGTCCAGTTCAACAAAATGCAACTATAACATGGACATGGGTTTATGGCTAAGATATGATGTTTCCCTCAGAGATTCATGTGTGAGATAGTGCAAGACTCCTCAGAGGTGAAATAATTAGATTATGAGCACAGCAAACAAATCAGTGATATTTAATTTACTGATATGGATCAATGGTGTTATAAACTTAGGAAGGTAGGTTGTGGCTAGAAGACATTCCTTGGGGCCTGCTTTGGTAATTACATATTGTCCCTAGTAAATGGAGTCTTTTCTTTGTTTTATGATCGTCATGTCCTGATCTGCTTTCCTGTGTCACATTCCTTCCTGATGTTCTGCCTCATCTAAGAACCAAAGCTATGGAGTCAGTGACTGGAATGAACCTCTGAAACCATGATCCAAAATAAGTGTTTCCTCTTGTAACTTTATGTTCTTGTCACATTATTTGGTTAGAGTGATGTGAAGTTGCCTGAAACACATGGGGTACTGAACAGCTGATTATTTATTTTAATAGCAAAATAAATTTGAGATCTGGGGACAGAGCTCAATTTGTAGAGTGCCTGCCTTGCAAGCACAGGGCACTGGGTTCAATCCCCAGCACCAAAAAAGAAATATATACATAATAATAATAATAAAGTAAATAAACAAATAAATTTGAAGGGTGTATCTGGCTTCCTTTGAGGAGTAGTAAATTATATCAACACAGACATAGATCTGATTTTAAAATGGAGTGATAATAGCATACAGATATAAAAAATACTTAATACAAACTAGTATAGGGAGAACACACTAACCGGGTCCTAAAATAACTTCCAAAATATAATAAAGAAAAATCATATGTAAAAATAGTAGTTTCTGAGTTAATTTTCCAGGTGTAGAGAATTGCCAAAAAGAGTGGTACCTAAACATGAAACAAGAAAAATAACAAAAAATTAACTGGAAATGAATGAGATAATTATTTTCTGAGTCCTATCAAAGGAATGATATCACAAGACAGCTCACCGGGCATATTAGGATATAGGAGTCTATGGAAAATGAAAGCCACAGTTCTTGAACTTCTCCCTGAGAACTATGTAAACTAGTCAAATTAAACTGATATTTTAATATCAGTCTCAAAGTACATATGTGAGTGAGTGAGAATGTGAAATCCTCAAACCTGCAAATAATCCCCATGATTATGCATGCTTTTTCTCAGGAATCTCACAAGATGTATGAAGAAAAATAGGGTAGTACCTTGAGAATGCTTTCCACATAGTGCAGATATGGAACTCTAGCAGTAAAAGAAAAATCTTTTACACATTTCCTACAGAGCAAAAAATACTTACAATCAGAGAAATAATATCAATATCTAGGTCAAAGGATACTTGGAGAAAACTCTGTATAAATGAAGGTATGGAAATAAGACTTTACCTGAATCCCTGCAAACTTCCACCCCTCACCAATAAATCAAAATCAAAATATACAAAACAGTGCTTAAAATATGCTTCAGCTTGTGTGAGGAACAAGAGTAAACCTTTTTGACCATTCACATGGGAACTGGAATGCATTATTTCACCTGTGTTGCATCTTCAGGAGGGGCAGGAATATATTTGAGGCCCAATACCTGATACACACTGGGCTATACTTGAGTAAAATGCAAGAAAATCTGGGAAGCAGAAGAAAGTTATCATGAAAGGTATTCAATTTCTTTTATGCTCATCAGGTAATATCCATGGTGACAAATGTCAATCTCAGCCTAATTATTCTCTAGGTTGACACAGATCTCCTCACTCAGGTATGGGGACTTCTGTTCTATCAGTAATCTTAAAAATGTTAAAATTCAATATCCCACATGAATTATTTTGTTGCAATGTACAGTTTTATAAAAGTAACAACTCTTTATTTCAACATTGACTTCATTATTTGATATTCTTCAAACTTTCTTATGATTATTAGTGTCAGCTGGATAATTTCTACAATATGACATCGGAATTTACAAGTAATTAAGTTTAATCTGAAGATCCTCAGTGAAACACTGTGATTTTTGTCAAAATTAAACTTATGATCACTGAATATTAGCTATTTCCCATTTGTTTCCATATTTTCTTTCATTTGATTTTCACCTTCTTACTATGTAGTGAACTGCTCTTAAATGTGTTCCTTTTAAAATTATTTTCCTACATTGTGAATGGATTTGTGTCTCAATTTTGACATTACTCATTGCTAAGGTGATTTACATAATTTTATGTGGGTCTTGTAACCTATGCTCTTACTGAACTAATGTACTTCTAATAATTTTTTACTGTATGAAAATTCCTTAGAACAATTATATAATGGATAATATTATCTGCTAGGCTATTTCTTCTTTGAAGTACAATACCCATGTTTAATATTCTCAGAACATTTAGGAAAAGTCAGAAAATCATACTATTCTTTCCTTTTTTCCAAACTAAGTTGTAAAGCATTAGGTTTTACCATGAAATATGATACCTGAAAATAGCTCTCAGCTGCTCTTTAGTGAATTGAAAAAAAAAAATTTTCCACTGGTTCTAATTTGCCATAGGTTTTACCATAGATTGTCATATTATTTTCCAAAAGCTTTTCTCTACCAAAATGATTTTTGGAAACTTACTATATTTTGAAATATTGATGAAGTTGAGAGATGTCCCTCTTGGGCAAGGAGTCCTGTCTTTCCTTTTTATGTTGTTATCTTCAGTTTGCTAGTGGTTTTGAGTATCTTAGAAAATATTCATAATATAAGATAGCCTGTAATTTTCTTTCTTGTGATGTGTTATCTAGTAAACCTGGTGTTATAGAAAGAATTGGTAAAATTTTATACTTCTATTTTTAGAAGTGATCATAAATTATTGTTATTGATTCCTTATAAAAGTTTGTTTAAAATCACCAGTGCCAGTGAAGGCATATATATATTTTTTAATTTGTGGTTGCTGTTTAGCTTTTGTATGTTGGTTACTTTGTGTGTGTGTGTGTGAGTGTGTGTTGCTGGGGATTGAAACCAGGGCCTTGTGTTTTGAGGCAAGCACTTGACCAACTGAGCTATATCCTCAGCCCTGTTGGTTGGTTTTTGTATCTAGGTTTCTCTGTGTTACCCAGGTTGACCTCAAATTCCTGGGCGTAAATCATTCTCCTGCTTTAGTCTCACAAGTAGCTGGGACTATGGGCATTCACCCCAATGACCATTTTTTCAGGTTCTGATAAAAACATTTGTGCTGGATGTGGTGGCACATGCCTGTAACCCCAGTGGCCCCATAAGCTAAAGCAGGAGAATCACAAGTTCAAAGCCAGTATCAGCAAAAGTGAGGTGCTGAAAAACTCTGTGAGACCCTGTCTCTAAATACAAATACAAAATAGGATGTTGCTCAGTGGTCAAGTGCCCCTGAGTTCAAACCCTGGTACACCCCCCAAAAAAAGAATGTTTCTAATTAATTTAAATTTCAATTTGTAGGTCTTTTATGTTATATTTCTTCACATCTAGATCTATTAGCATATTCTATTTATTCCTGAAGTGATTTTTAATATCTATGAAAGAATAACTGAATAAGAACACTATTATACACACACACACTTAACTGTTTATATACACACAAATGTATAAACTTATATATAATCTTTTTCAGCTTTTTAAAAATATTTTGAGACAGCATCTTTTAAGGTGTAGAGGATCTCAGTAAGATGCTGAGGCCAGTATCAAACTTGTGGTCTTGTTTCTTGTACCTCCTTAAACCCTG
The DNA here is from genome assembly GCF_902686455.1 of Sciurus vulgaris. Lineage (NCBI taxonomy): Eukaryota > Metazoa > Chordata > Mammalia > Rodentia > Sciuridae > Sciurus > Sciurus vulgaris. The sequence continues at coordinate 7,748,152 of NW_027632793.1, read as the reverse complement.
AGATTACAAAAGTCACGTGCCACCACATCTGGCTTATTTATTCACTTTTTAAAATAAGGATTCTGTTGATGGGAATGGTGACAAAAGTTGAAGGCAAACTTTAGTAATTTAGCAAGATGCTGTCTTAAAATTGAAAAAAAAAATTGCTGGGGTATATCTCAGTGATAAAGCAACCCTGGATTCAAATTCCAGTGACAAAAGAATATTTTGCTATATGTAATATATGGATAAAGCTAAAGGAAATTATCCAGGCACAGAAACAATGAATTGCATACTCTATGTATGAAATCTGGAAAAAAAAACAAACTGATGAATATATAGAAAGAGAATGATGGTTATTAGAAGACTAAAATTAAAATATTGCACCATGTACAGGGAATTCCCAAAGACAGTAGGATTATATGTATTCTCACTACAGAATGATGTAAAAATGTGAGATGATGATTTTGTTAGCACATATCAGTTGTACATATTAAGAACATTTAGTTTGATATTTTCCTATGTACACACACATGTACAATAACTTTCTTATACTCTTGATGCCCAGGACAGTTCTGAGTCATAGTAATCAATATTTCACTTTCAAATAAATTTTATTTTAGTCATCATACATGAGTCTATGTGATAGTTTTCTTTGTATGTCTTTCTTCACTTCTAGGTTCCAAATCCATCTATTTTGGCTAACATTACATGATTTTTAAAAAATTTATGGCAGGGTGGTTCAACATGATGAGTATGTAGCATATCTGATAAATAAATTAAATTACTTATATCACTGATTTTTCTCTGTGTACATATTATTAAACACACTGTTTTACAACTTAAATTTACAAAACAAAGAAAACAACAACAAAAAAGAATTAAGAGAAGTAGGAAATTCTTCTCCTTGGCCTGATTTTATCAAATTGAAAATAAGCAATCCAAGTCTTTAAAAAAAATTACTATTTTACTTTAAATTTGTTAATAAACAAGATAATAATATGCTAATTTGTTCATTCTCATTAAACCTGTCACATTAAACTAATTTGGGAGTTTTCTGTAGATTATATTACACAGAAAAACTTCTTTTGTGAAAATAGTGAATGAAAACATTAAGGTGATAGGAGATATGTTGATTCATAATCTTTCTGCACATTAGTACTTTCAATTTTCCAATTATTTGGTTCAAAACTTCCAAGTTCACCTCATCCATCAATTCAACTATGGTTGTCTTTAGTTCTTTGTGTGTGAGACAGAAAGAGGGACATGGGGGCAGTGAAGATCCTGAACTTTGCAATTCTTTTACTGGATTCTGCCACAAGCTAGGCAAGGAGTTCTTTCCATTGGTAATCCCCACAGTACTACTGAAACTGACTTTTCTTCAAGCAAGCTGCATCTTCAGAAGGGTTGTTGTGGGTTAAAGTAACAGCATAGGGGTGAGGTGAAAGAAAAGTTAGTTTGTTGGTATGTGGATGGGGTGTGATCGTTAACTATTGACCAAGTCCTACCCATGATCATCTTTTAAAAATGCACTCACTACATTGTTTACATTCTTATATATCTTGAGGATTCTACAATGAAACCTCATACACTCTATTCTTCATACCCAAGTAGATGAGCATTGATTTTCTGTGTCCACTCTCTGATACTTTGAAATACCTAGTTCCCCTTCAGTGTTCTTGAACCAATTTCTCTCTTAAACAATTACTTCTGTAGTATCTAGGAAACATTTAAATACTGAATAACTGGCAGGTGAATTAGTACCTGGTTTTCCACTTCCTAAAATATGGATACCCTTATGCTTTCTTGGCTTCCACCTTCTCCCTCAAAATTGGAGATAATAATACTCATTTGCAGGTCCAGATTTTATCTTCAGTCAACCTGTAACCATATGAAAGTCAAGATGCAGTCTCTGCTAGGCACCACACTCCTGTAATCCCTATGGCTCATGAGGCAGAGGCAGAAGAATCGCACATTCAAAGATAGTCTCAGCAACTTATCCAAACCCTAAGCAACTTAGCAAGACCCCATCTCAACATAAAAAAAAAAAAAAATAGAGTGCTGGGGATGTGGCTCAGTGGTTAAGCACCCCTGGGTTCAATCCCTAGTTTTTAAAAAAGCAAAAGAATACAATCCCTTCCAGGGGTGGTAGCTACTTGTGAGACTGACTCCAGAGGATCACAACTTTAAATCTAGTCTCAGTAACTTTGCAAGAAACTGTCCCAAAACAAAATAAAAAGTGATAGTGATATAGCTCAATGGTAAAACACTTAGATCCTATTTCAGTACCACAGAGAAAAAATACAATTTTGGTGCTTTTTCTCCAAAGTTATAGCCCTCACAAACAAGAAGGGGGCTTAGGGATCATGCTAGATCTTCTATAAACAGGCCATGTATTCTAGTTCTCAGTATTCAAGATTTCATTATGTTTCTAAAAATTATTCCTAAGTACTTGCTTTTTGATTATTGTAAATTGTTTAAATATTACATTTGAATGTTTCCTTATATACATAAACTACTGATTGTCCTTGAATCTTGTTACCTTTCTAAGCCCAATTGTAGCTTCTGAAAATTTTTAATAAATTCTTACCTTGAAAATATCTACTTTAAAAATACTTCTGATACCTCATATGGAAAACCCACAAAACTGATATAAAAGACACATGTAAGTTGCAATCACTTTTACTTTGACAAAGTCAAAGATTCTGGTGAGACTCTCAGTCAAACATTAGTTCGTACGACATAAATCAAGAGAACAAAACCACATGCCACCACAAATATGTTCCACACACAACAGGTGACACAAACACTAGCCAGCAAACTCCTTTTCTCAATCTAGTAAAAGATAAAATTAGAAAAGAAATCCACCTTTCTCCAAAGCTGAAAACAAATGTTATCAGAAAATTTAAGTCAGCATCAGACCTCCACTTATGTATATCAAGGTGGTTTACTGAAAATTAAAAAAAGTCAAATTTAACTTTAGAATGTTTCTTAAGGTACAAATTATAAGACATAGTCTACACCAAAGAGGCAAGTTTCCTAAGGACACAACACATAGTTCACATTTTGAAGAAGCAGAGCATATGAATTCTTCAGATTAAAGAAGTTATCTGACCAAGGTGTTGCTGTTTTTGACAATAGGTAGTAATCTTCAATCATATTTGGCTAAATATTTGCACAGTTTTGACAACTATTACTTAGCTTTAATATTTATCCCATAAGTCTTTGGTCATGTGGTCAACTTCAGTTGCAGAAAAAAAAATTTTCCTAATGCTGCTGAAAGAAATCATCACAAATATAATTGCTCAGAATAATAGAAATTTATTACTTTACAGTTATGAATGGTTTAGGTATCTTGATGATGAACAAATGTCACAGTGTTATCAGAGCCACACTACTTGCAGAGACTATATAAAAGAATAATTCTAGCTTGCAATGACTGCTGGCATTGCTCAGCTTATGGACATAAAAGCTTCTCTTCTCTGTTTTAGACATAGCATTCAGAAGCAAGATAGACAAATCCCACCTTGCATAGAACATGATGGTGTACCAACAGTTACCCTCAAACTTCACAACTGCTTGTAGCAAAAAAGATGGCACATTGCCCATAAGCATATACTTACAAACAATATTTGCCAGGATTTCTGAAAATTCATCTCCAAACACAAGAAAAAGAAAAGCAGGGGACCATGTATCTGCACACTGAAGCAGGACAAGAAAAATATCCACAAAATATAGTGAGATGAGAAAGCTGTGTAGTAAAATGTCTCCAAGATACTTAACAGAAAATTTAGAGATCTCCAACTCAAAACAAATAAAAAACAAACAAAAAACCTTATAGAACAGAGACAAACCCAGAAGTACAGCTGAGGACACAGCCCTGTTTAGATAATAAATATGACACATGTGTTTGACTAAAACCACAGAAATTTACCCAGTTGCATGTAGCACTGGATCATCCAAATTAATGTTGTCTTCACCCTTTGTGCATATTCATGGTTATTCCAGCACAGTGCATGTGACCCCTGGCATTTATCTAAAAATTCTGGGAGTTTATATGTACCTCGGTTATCTGATTGTGTTACTTCCTCCTTTCCAAGATCCCACCCTGTATATTTCTAGAACTTAACATCCGTGAATTCTACTTTTTACATTTTAAGTCAGTGTATCTCCATTGTTCAAAGGCAAGATCAAAAGTAGGAGATGATTTAGCAAACATTTCTAGTAAAGTGCTTAGGGTGCAAAACATATGAGGTACTATACATTTTCTTGGGGGAAATACATCTCAACAGAGATGAGAAATTTTAAAAGATTTCACAAAGGAGGAAACATTCAAATGACAAATAAACATATGAATGAGTATAAAACAATACTATTTAAGGAAGTTAAAATTCAGACTATTGTATACTCACTAGGAAGGGAAATACACACACATACACACACACACACAATAAAAAGACTAATGGTCACAGAGATTTTAAGTGATTGGAACTGTCAAACCTACTGTGGCAAGGTAAAAGGTACACCCACTATGAAAAGTTTTTGGTGCTATCTACTCAGCATACACTATGAATTATGAATTATACCCCTAGACAGAACAGAAGTGGAATAAAAGATTCCATGAGAATGTTTGAACTGGACCCCACCACTGCTGCTTTTATCACTGGGAAAATTTTCCCCAGCTGTGGCCACATTCTGCAGTCCAGGACCCTTAATTCTGTATACTGTGGCCCAATTTTCACACCAGTCCAAACCTGGTCTCAGCACCATTTCAGAAAAAAGCATGAGGCAGTTTTTATTTAGTGCCAAGGGCTTGAAGAGTATTAAGAGGAAAGTAAAAGAAAAGGCAAAGTGGAAAAAAAGAAAGAAGAGGTAGATGAGAATGAGAAGGGGGCTGAGGAGAAAAAAAACTTGCTGAGGATGGAGAGGGGAATAAATAGGATGCAGAGAAGAGGGAGAGGAAGAGGGAAAAGATAAAGTGAATCCCAATTGGCAGAAATAAGAAATTTGGGTCAGAGCAGGAGAACTCTTCCAATGGGTTTGGGATGGAATGCCCCTTGGGAAGTCAGAGTGGGGAATAAAATTGGGTGTGAGCATTTCATCTGCTTGTATCTTGAAGAACTGCACCAGAAATATCACTTTTTTCACTCCTGCTGTCTCTTTTCCACCTGTCTAGATGCTGACAATTCCTGCTCACTCTGCCATTCTTAGACTATCTGTCCTGCTCCATCTGAGCTTCCTACTGGTTCACTATTGCCCTTCTCCCCATCCTTGCTCTTTTTCTGTCTCCCACCACTTATAATTTGGTAGCCTCTCTTAGCAGCCCCCAGCCTCATATCCTGCCCAGCTCTCTCTTTCTTCATCTCTAGATTTACCTCACATCCTCTCCTATCAGAGAGCAGCAGGCTGGATGGGGTCAGGGTTGGAAGCAAGCCCACAGCTTTCCCTTTTTTCTTCCTTTTTTTATTAGTGAGTAAAGAAGAAGTAACACTTCTGTTGTTTGCTTCTTTTGTATTGTAAAATGCAATAAATGCTACTATATAGAAAAGGAAAAGAGTACTTTCCACTAAGGAATATGGAGGGGTATTAAGAGGAAGAGGGTATGAAGAGGTTGTCAGGACATCATTAATGTTCTATTTCTTGATGTAGGCAATAGTACAGGTGTTTCCTTTCTGGTAATTCAAGGGCCTCTATAATTTAAATGTTTGCCTGTTCTTGCTGTGCTCAATAAGATCAAATTTATTACATAATCAGTTGTGTGGGAGAGCAAAACAGGCATTTAAAAGGACACCAGGAAACACATTGTAATAATGGATATAATTTTGTTGATTGAGGTGCTGGTTTTCTTGGTACATATATTTGTCAGAAGATAAAAAGTATATACCTAAGATATATACATATTAATATGTGCCAATTAAACCTCCATAAGGCTGTAATAAAGTGGGATGCATCTAAAGCTGAGGTAAAAAGAAAACATATGGACATAAGTTAGTAAGCTATAAAATGGCTAATAACTTATTAGAAAATCATCCACCACAATAATTTGGAAAAAATGAATTTTATAAAAAGAAGAGTAGAGGAAAGAAAATCCTAAGAAAAAGAGCAAAAACTAGAAGACATTGAAAATGAACATACCATGGAAATAATCACCAATGTCAATGTTGGTGTTTTTTTTCTTTTTCTCTTTTTGTATGCAGTGCTGGGGATTGAACCCAGGGCCTCGTGCTTGCAAGGCAAGCACTCTACCAACTGAGCTATATCCCCAGACCAATGTTGGTGTTTTTCAAAAGCAAATGAAATTGAAAAAGCTCTGCTATCAGCCAACCAATGGACAAACTCACATTGCTTTCTAGGTGGGTCACTTTTCTTACTTATTATATACCATTATTCTTTTTCCCCCAATCTAAACCCTAAATGTTCTTCTAAATGTATACTGAGTTTCTGATAAGCTTCAAAACATTTTACTTAGATCCAGCTGCAACAAGATTAAAAAGTAAATTTAGAACCATCACCCCATACTCCCTCCCCCTAAAAATCATACTATGAAAAACGGTGTAAAAGTGAACAAAGTGTGTGACTACCATTAAACCCAACACAAACGCTAGGGAAAAAAAAAGAAAGAAAAAGCTCTGATAAATTTGACAAGTCAAAATTATGTCAATTATATATACTATATAATTACCAATATATGCATACATATAATGATGTCTTGCTTGATTGGAATACATTGTGGAAAACTCATTCTAAGATGGTTCTGCCATTTTCCAAATGTCTGAAGTAATTAAAAGAATCTAGATTATACAGACTACTACATGGCTAAGCTATTTGCTATATACATTGTTGTACATGATGTCTGTCACTGACCAAAACACAATGATGCCTCTCATGACTGATGCTATGAAGCTATAGCAAGCACTGTAGGCCTCATAATGAAATGAATAAATGGTGGGCTCAAGAAGAAAATTTTTTAAATTCTCTATTTATTTAGACAGTGATAAATAATAGAGATTTCAATGCAGGGATGAAGAAAAATCATATTTTTCCAAAGAAATATGCTAGGATATTGGGACATTTGTGTGATAATAAAAACGTTATTGTACCCTTCATTCATACCATATAACAACACATTGTCACATGCTAAATACTAAATAAGAATTATGAATAAAAAACACTGAAATGTATAAGAAAATATAAAGCATTCACAAGTTGACATAAAAAAGAGAGAAAAAGGATGCACATGATGGTGCCCACTGAAATATTCAGTACTCTGAAGGCTAAGGCAGGAGGATCAAAATTGTAAGGTCCACCCAATCAAATGAGCAAAATCCCATCTGAAAATAAAATTTAAAAAAGAACTGAGGATATAGCTCATAAATAAGGTACCCTGATTTCAATCCCCAATATCACAAAAGGGAAAAAGAACAAATAACAAAGAGTTATTTCTTTTCAAAGTTATACAAAATATTATTTTGTTTATAAATAGTGTAATATTAAAATAAAAATTCTATTCCTCAAATGATTCGATGAAAGGGTTAAAGAAGAGGTGACAGAGTGAAAAAAGTCATTACCTCACATGTAATCAAACACTTATAAGATAGGAAAACACAGAGTGTAACAGAAAAACAAGCAAGAGACTTGAACAGTCACTTTAAATAGGAGCTATCTAAGCCTTTAATAATGATAAAAAACTCAACATCTTTCAAAATTAGGTAATGTAAAATAAAATCACATCACATACACAAAATTAAATAGCACTGATGAACATGTGGAACAAATGCACTTTCATAAAGGGAAGGCAGAGTTTAAGCTGTTTTTATACATTTGTAGAAACTGTTTTGTTATTGAATACACATGATACACCCCCACCAGAAACAGAGATTAAAATTACAGTACTTGTACATATGATATAGCCATATGCCTTCAGAGTTGAAACCCAGGAGCATATTTAAAGAGGATGTACAGTTAGGAAGAAATAAATAATGAACTGTGTAAAATTATGATTGCTAGAAGTCAGGCACTTTTTTTGTTATGCTACATTCAGTTTGACAAATGCTATAAAACACCATGTATGTTTTAGATGTCACAAGAATGTTGCAGTTCATATGTAATATATTTCAAAAGTTCATATGTAAGCATATTTAAAAAGGAAATGTGCAAAAGAATCAGTTACACACCCTATGGATAGATGATAAAATTCATCCTTAAAAAGATTTCCATTTTTCCCAATATAATCTATAGTAACATTTCATCAAAATTTCACCATGCTTTGCTTTTAATTGAAGGGACCAAAGCAAGCAGTTCTAAAATTCTCCTGGGAGGTTAAATATATATGAAATTAACCAAGAACTCTCTAAAATATGAGAGCAAATTTAAAGACCAAGTAAATTTAAGTAATTCAGTAATATCAGTACTGGATATTTCAGTAATTTCAATTTTCAGTATTTTAAAGATCAAGAAATCACAATAGAGAAAATTCCATAGGTAAATCCATATGTATGTAAATATCATTTTATTGTTAAATGCAATAAAAGCACCTATATAAATCCAACTATATTGAGAGAAATATTTAATGTGAATGAATGATACAACCTAACCTAAAGGTAGATGTTAGAACATGAGGCATAGATCACTGCAGAACTTATGTACAGAATGTGTGAATTATACATGAGCATCCCCCAAAAAACTGATATTAAGAGGGAAGATTTTCAAAATATAAGAGAATATAAGCCTCCTGATTCCCTCCATTCATGAATACACCACATAAATATCTACTTCTCTTTTGAGTCCCTCTTAAAATGAATTGAGAGTCATACACATTGGACAACTGAAAAATAATCTACCATCAGATGAGTAGAAAAAGTTGGGATCCACCTGAAAATTAGCCTGCCTTGAACAATGTACCATAAAATTGAGACAGAATGCCCAAATGCAGTATCACCCTGAGTAGAGGAAGACTGATTAAGATCATAAATATAACACATTTAACTCTTTTTTTTTTTTTTTTTTTTTGGTACTGGGGTCTTGTGCTTGCAAGGCAAGCACTCTACCAGCTGAGCTATCTCCCCAGCCCACTTTTTTTTTTTTTTTTTTAGTACTGGGGATCGAACTCAGTCATTTAACTCTTAATTGCCTATAATTTGAATTTTAATTTATCTGGTGCACACAGAGGAAGGAACTAGACATACACAAGGAACAGAACCTGAGAAAAAGGGGTGTTTTTCTATGGCAATTTGAGATTCATAGGATTTATTCCATGGTACTGGGGCAAAAGAGGAGTTATATCTCAAGGATCAAAATTTATTCCAACAAGGGATTTGCCAGCATACTTTCCAAATTGCTATAGCTAACAGTTGAGTTTCTATCTAGCCAGCAACAAAGAGTTAATAGGTAAAATACAGTCCACCACTGGCAACCCAAGTGGGAGTTCAGCACTGCCTCAGCCCTCTCCCCCAGCTCACCTCAGTAACAGCTCCAGGCCTAACCAATTATTTCTGAAGGCATTTGTCCCAACTTCAATGTTTTCCACTCAATGGACTAAATCCTAAACCATTAAGCTTTGGGAGCAATGGCAATTGTGCATTTGCATATCTCCCTAGATTACAAAAGAGTGGCTTCACATTGGTATACAAGCATTTCCATGGCGTACAATCCCCACCAGGATTGAAGAAAAAGGGTTAAAACCACAGATCCCTGTTCATTTCTAAAATAGGTTTACATGGCCTTTTTCTAGTGAGTATAAGGCAGCCTGGATTCTAACAAACCTGCATCAGGAATTTAGTGCACCACTGAACTATAAGACCTTCTACAACTTGAGCACAACTGTTAGAATGGCTAGTATCAAACCACTGAAGAATATCTACTACTCCACTTATATGGATATGGAAGAAACACTTTAATAATGATAGAATATGAATAAAGTACAGCTATTTTTGTAAAAAACAAATATTGAAAGTTTAAAGTTCATTAAAAACTAACACAGTAATATTAATTCTAGCTGCATTTCTAAAGTAGATGAAATCAGTATATTAAATAAATTGCTGCATTCTCATCTTCATTGTAGCAGTATTCACTGTAGCCCGGTAAGTAAAAGACTGAAGTGTCTTTTGAATGAAGAGTACACCAGGATATTTCTCCCAGCTTTATGGCATTCAGATACTTCCTTTAGAAACTATGCCCCCTAGATTTGGACTCTTCTCTAACAAGATAAGACCCAAGTACTGATATACACTAGACTCTCAAGATATGCCAGCTGTGGGATCCTCATATCAGAAAGTTGTGGAAACACAGGACCAGGAAAATAACAGAGGGGGAAATGAGAACCCTCTCCTAAAATCCATAAGTGGGACTCTCAATACAAAGGCATTTTGATAAGGTGTCTGACCTTAGAGAGGCAAAGAGAGGATATAAATACATATATTCTTGCAAAAGTCAAGTGATGGCTTCCCTACTTTACTAACATGAAATGCTAATAAACAAAACAGAACATAAAATCCTTTGCTTTTGATTTTTTTCTATGGTGCTCGGGATTTGACATAGGGGCTTAAATATGAGTTATAATACCCATCCCTTGTTTTAAAATTTTGACAGGTCTTTCTAACTTGCCCATGGTTTACCTAAATTCCTGATGTTGACCTTGAAAATGCAAAATCCTTGCCTTAGCCACTTGAGTCTAAGATTATAGATATGTGCCACTGCACCCAGCAAGAAAATAAATCCTTTAAAAATTTCCATCCAGTTTTGGGTAAAATAATTTAAAAACATTGTGCTCATCATTTGAAATGTAATATGGGAAAAATAATGTGGAAAGGGGAAGTTGTTATTGGGAATTTGGATAGGGATGTGAAATTTTAATATTATATATATATTATTTATATATATTATATATATATAACTTATATATTTATATAAAGGTTTATGCTGGGAGACAGGGTTCTGGATTTGACATTTTGCTTCCCATATATTTAGAACATTCAAGAGGATATGGGCAGGGTGGCACACACCTGTAATCCCAGCAACTCATGAGACTGAGACACTAGTTCAAGGCCAGATTCAGAAACCATCTCAAAAATAAATAAATAAATAAATAAATAAATAAATAAATGTACCAGGGATGTAGCACTGTGGTAAAGAACATCTGGGTTTAATCCACAGTACCAATATCCCCTCTAAAAAGAAAGAAATGCAAGCTTAGGAGAAAGAACTGAGACACCCTCCAGACTACAGTTCCCCTCATATAGGAAAACAATACATGGAGTTGTGATTTTGGAGATTATCTCACTCCTAAATCCACCACACACAACTGGAAATGTGCTGGAATGCTGCCACATGTGTTCCCATGTAGGACTTTAGGTAGGGGCTGAAGATATACTGCATGAATAGGACAGTACTTCCAGAGTCTACTGCTGACATAAGCCCCACTTGACTGGCCAGTGGGGATTCAGAGCTGACCAGTTCCAGATGACTCAGGCCTGCAGACACTACAGACTATCACAGGGATTCTAGTCCACAATTACCAGTTCCCACCATAGTCAGTGCAGCCAGTTTCAAGCACCCTCAGCCCCCAGTCTCAGGATGCCACTGCACAGTCAATATTTACTGACTTTTGAGGGACCCAGTGTTCTTTATATAGATCATCCAGCACCCACACAGAAGAACAAACCAAATCCCCTGAACATAAAGAGGGAACCTAGAGGTGTATACCAACACTAACAAGCTTCAGAGACAAAGACAACACCAGTTGACCAAGACTACTCCTCTTCACTGCCTGTGTGCTGGATTGGACAATACTTAACTAAGGGCTCCTGAGTGGACAGGGTTTATGTCTTCACATGCTCAGATTGAACCTAATGAGTCTTCTGAATGAAAAGAGGTGACATCAAATGCATAAATGAATGAGGTCAAAATGGAAGGTTCTTTGCTGGGAATTGAAATCCAGGTCCTCAGACTGAGGCTAATTTTAAGGCAAGGTTTCATGGAGAAGTGGGATCCAGCCAGTCAGGAGAATCTTGCATTTAACCTTGCATATAAGGTCTTTTTGATTTGCTGATTATATATTATTCATGGATGGAGATAATAAAGTGACTATACTGTAAAATTTCATTTAACTTTGCTGCTGTCTTGTAAGGAAACACATTGAACATTGAACTGGGAAGGAATCCCCTAAGGCTGCAATATCCAATGATAATATGTGAGGTGCAAGGGTTATTAAATTTTTTCTAATATTTGCATAAAAAATAAATAGTAGAAATTGATTTAAATAATATAACCCAATATATCAATTATGTCCCCCCAAAATTACTAAATATACATTTTTTTGGAACAGCACCCTCAAAACTATGTCAAGTCTTCAGAATATCTCAGTTCACAGAAACACATTCCAAATATTAGAGTTTCCTCTAACCTCAGAGGATGAAGGTCCTGACCACTGCTTTTTATGCTAGAGGTGAGGGATAAAATTCCTTACCAATATTTCTCCTCAGGTCCAAGAAGCAGGAGAGACAAAGCCGTGAGGGAGAGCAGGAAGCTTTAGTCAGAAAGTTATCCACGGTAAACATATTTCCATCAAATGCTTGCCACAGTCCATTCAATTCAGATATCAGGAAGTTAAAGAAGATGAAGTTCCAGGAGCTGGAGTCCATGTCTTCAGTTCCACAGCTTTGAATCTATTATTTAAATGCATTAAATTTAAACTCCTTATTTTGCACTTTGTTCTTAGACCTAATGGTCAGTTTATGACACTTTTTATCTAGCATAATCAAAGACACTCAACAATAAGCAAGTGGGTTTTGAATGAAAATGAAATCATTCAAATGTAGGCCAGATGTTGTGGCCTACACCTGTAACCTGAGCAGTTCAGGAGGATGGCGTAGGACACTTGTGAGTTCAAAATCAACCTCAGCAACTTAGCAAGACCCTGTTTCTAAATAAAACATTAAACATTGCTGGGGATGTGACTCAGTAGATAAGTCTCCTTTGGTTCAATCCCCAGTATCAAAAACAAAAAAAAAAAAGTGTCTAAATTGAAAGTCCAAGTACCGCAACTATACCACATGACTCATACAACTTTTCTTATTATTTTAGGACATAGTTACACTTATTCATAAAAAGCAGGATTTTTATGTGTGTGTATGGAGTGTGTGTATACGTACTACTATCTAATATACATTTTTTTTAAATTTATGTGTAGTATATGTATATGTGTATATATATGTGTGTATGTATATATACTTGTGTGTGTGTGTGTGTGTGTATGTATCTTTTGCTTGATATCTGGCATCTGGAATGCTGGAATGGAATGAACCAAAGCCAGCATTTGTTGGAAAAACTCTACTTCTGAAAACTTTCTGATTAACACTCCCTGCTCTTATTCAGGGCAGTGCCCCTCCCTTTTCATGAACCTGAGAAAAAATATTGGTTAGAAATTGTATTTTTCAACTGAAAGAAATGCAATCAAGATTCCTGCCTCACCTATGTCTGTCTACACACAAACACACACCTTTTCATATAGCTAAATTGTTATGAGGTTCCCTTTCCAGGATCCAAGGAAATCCTGGTTCAGTTTATATCAAGAACAATCATGAGCCAGAAATAATCTCAATCCTCATTTACAAATCAAAAAATATAGAATTTATGTCATTTAGTAAACATACCTGAACATGGGCAAGAGTGTCATGGAGTAGAGCACTCATTTATTGGGGACATAAAGTAAAAGGAGGACAAGAAGAAACAATTTGTTGCACTATCTTGAACCACCAGAGAATTGAAATCTGAAATTCACACAAGGAGGATTCAACTTTCAAATTTGTGCATGTGCATGACATGGGTACAATTTTTTGAAAGAAAATTCATGTGAGTGGTGATAATGGTTAAACAATTAGTATCTGCATGGTGTTTTTCAGGTTCTTTCTCCAGCTCTGGGTGACAGCACATACATATATTGGTAGCCTCCATGAATAGCATTATCCACCTGTGTCTTCAAAAATTATTCCCATTGTAGAGTTCAGAAAACACAGGTTTCTGGACATTAAATGGCAACTCAGCAGCACACAGAGAACTACCCAGAGACAAGTGTATGAAATCTCTTCAAAGCTCCTCAAAGACTAGATAGCTTCTGATATAGGGAATGTCAATCCAGAGAAATATTATTTCTTCCCCAATTTGGAGAGAGTGCCTAGAGAAAGCATTCCAGGAGCAACACTTTTTTTTTCCTTCTTTCACCTTAAGGAACTCTTCAGAAACGTAGCTAGTAACTGAGGGTAAATACTAGGAGATTACATGGTGCAAGAAAGCTCACCACAGGTACAGTGTCTGAGTATGACTCAGGAAAGAAAATAAATAAATATAAAAGCCTTATAAGAAATTGAAAAAAAAATCATGTAACTATTTCTAAAAATAAATGTCCTTTTGTTGCTATCTCCACAATATCTTTCAGTAAAAAATAAATTATGTACGAATATTTCTAGAATTTGCCAAATCTTATCCCATATGATTTTGAATTAAACTTCAAAATCCAGACAGTGGAATTCATGATTCATTGTCAGAAACATACCAAGAAAAAGAAAAAAAAAAAAAAAAAACTTCAAGGAAGAGGAGTGGATGTTTTTGTGAATTTGTCATTCAACAATTTACTTACCAAATGATATGAGAAAATATATTCATTTACCTGCAGTCAAAGGGAAGAGAGATTTTTCTTATCAATTTTTTGTTAGACTTTCCAAGATAAGCCCTAGAATTCCATTTGAAATAACCTCCTAATATAAAACAGAGAAGAAACCTACAATACATACACAGGGGAAGAAAAAATAAAAATAAAAATTTTTAATAATTAAAAGTAGAACAATTTTTTTCCCTGAAATCATACTCTATCTGCCCTTTTAGATTTTTTTTTTATATTTGAAGCCAGAAACCACAATAGAAAAGCAAGTGAGGGGCTCAAACTGCCAATTTATTCAGAATATAGCTAAGTGTTCAATAATCACAAAGGATTCAACATCTTTAGACATTAGAGAAATATAAAATAAAATCCCATCAAAGACAAAATTAAACAGTATTGATGAAGATATAAAACAAGTGAATTCTCATAAACTCAAGAGGAGATTAAGTTATTATTATCTATTTGTGGAAAATGTTTTTCTATTGAAGATACATGATACTCCCTACCACAGACACTTACTGAAATTACAGCACTAGTGACCATGATAACCTGTAAGAACACAATAATACTTGTCCAAACACTTGCAAACCAGAAGGATGATTCAAGAGGATGTACATCTTGGAAAAGATAAATAATAATTTGTGGAAAATAATGTTCCTAGGGACCAGTCACAATTTTGGTTATAGTTTATCCAGCTTAAAAAATAATACAAAATACCATGTTTAAGTTTTATATAGGTACCATATGCATGTAGCATTTCATATTATACATTTATAGAAAGAAAATATATAGAACTTATAAGAAAACAAAAATCATCAGAAGCACAAAAGACTCAAACATCCCATGTGTAGATGATAAAACATCATCACAAAGATGACATTTTCACCCAAATTAACCTACAATATATTCCTATCAAAACTGCTATGTACCTATGTGAATATGTCACAGTGAATTCCACCTTTATGTGTATCTATAAAGCAGTAACTTAGAAAACTATAAATAAATAGAAGGAAGACAGAGGAAGGTAAGAGGAGATAAAAGTGGAACCACTGGGTACTAAAGTGGAGGAAATTATATTCCATTCTTGTATGATTATTTGAAAATGAGCCCAAATATTAGGTATAACTATAATGCATTAATTTTAAAAAATCAACATGATTTACTTTTAATGAAAGAAGGAACCAGAGCATAGAGTTCTAAAATTCATCCACAAAGTTAAATATATATAAATTTAAGAAAATTTTCAATTATAAGAAAATAAGTACTTATCATTAATAAAATCCATACATGAATCCATATGTATGTAAAAATTAAAAATTATGTATTTAATTGCAATAGAAAAGTCTAGAAAAAACAAACCATCACAAGACCAATCTCAGCAACGTAGCTGGACAATGTCTCAAAAATAAAAAGGAAATAAAAATTTTAAAAAATAATAAAAATAAAAAGGGAAATAGCTCAGTGGTATAGTATCCCTCCCTTCAACCTCTAATTAATATATAAAAAAAGGAAAGTAAAGAAAAAATAAAGTAAAAATGAAAACTAGCTATCTCAGGAAGAAGCAAAGTCACTGTAGCCCACAGCTCCTCTCCTGAAGGAAGCCCGCTTGTGGAGATTTGCTTATGATCATATTCCCACTGTCAGTCACCAGTGTCTGTGAAGATACTGGGTTGCAGGCACACAACTGCCAGATAGCTTTTGAGTCAGGGCTGAGGGTACCCATGGGGATAGGCAAGACTGTGAGGGGTCTCTGCCCCTGACATGCTCCCCACATGGATGGCCAGTGGGACTGAGAAGGTAATGCCCCACAGGAGGACCCAGGCCTGCATATTCTGGAGGCTGCTCAGAGTCACATCCTCCAGCTTCCATTCCCGCCATACCAGTCCTGAGGTTTCAACATTCTCTCTCCCCTAGCTTTTCTCCCCAGGCTCATGATGCCACTGCACACTCACCATTTCTTGGTGCTCAGGAGCCAGGCCTGCTCCTTGGGGATCTTCAGCAACCACACAGTAGAACTACTGGGTACTCAAAAACGTGAGAGCGAATCCTAGCGCCGAGTGGCAGGAATGGCAGACACAGGAGAAAATATCCCCACCGGATTGCGGAAGCCCGCCCCCTCTTCTCTGACTGGACTTAGGATTGAACAGTTCTTACTAGGTGCTTCTGATTGGACAGTGCTTCAGACCAACCAGTGGACATCTTTTTCAGTGACAGGGAATAATGTCCAGTGTAAGCATAAATAAGGCCAGAATGAGGGCTGGGGATATAGCTCAATTGGTAGAGTGCTTGCCTCACAAGCACTAAAGCCCAGGGTTCAATTCTCAGCACCGCCAAGAAAAAAAAAAAAAAAAAAAAGACCAGAATGACAGTTCTTAGTTGAGATTTTCTTTTTTTTTTTTTTTTTTGAGGTCTAAGAATTGCACCCCAAGAGTTCCAAACAGCAGAACATTTGCAATAAACCTTGCATATAAGGTTATTTCAGTTTATGGATTATATATGCCTGTATATTATTCATGAATGAATATAATATAGGAACAATTACTCTAAAATTTCATTTAACGTTTCTGCTCTCTGGTCTTGGTGGTTTGTCTAGGAGACAGATTGAATTTTGTATGGGAAACAATCTCCTAAAGCAACAATATCCAATGAAAACAACATGTAAGGCACAAGGGTAATTTAAATATTTCTAGTATTCACAATAACAATAGAAAAAGTTGAAATCAATTTTAATATCATAACCCAGCATATCCAAAATATTACCTTTATGTGACTAATAAAATATTACTAATAAACTATATGTGTTTGGGGAACTACATCCTCAAGTGTGACTCTCTTCAGCATATCTCAGTTCAAAGTAAGCAAGTTCCAGATTTGAGAACTATGGGTCCCCTGATGTCAATGAGTTAAAGAGCCTGGTCTATCTTTTTTATGCTAGATTTGAGGGATACAGTTTCCTACTAATATTTCTCTTCAGGCTGAAAAAGTAGGAGCAGGAAGTGTTCAAAAGAAGATCATTCTTTCCCACTTGATACTGGTCACAGGATCTTTCCTACTGCAGATACCATACAGCAAATGAAAGGAGATGGGATCCCAAGGGCTTGGAAACACATACCCAGTGATTTTCCACAGCCTTGACTCTATTGTTTAAATACATTAAATACAAACTTATCTGGCAATTTGGCTTTAGACCTAATGGCCAGACTGTAATATCTGTTTCCTCCTATGGACAAACTCCCACAACTAATAAGAAGGTGGGCTGTGACTCAGGATGAGCTGTGTCTGATTCCAAAACCAAAATACCCCCACCAGACACACAAGACTCTTGCAGCATTCCTTATTCTTATCAGACTAAAAAAGTGACAATTATTCAAAAAAGCAGGATTTGTGTATATAAAATCCAGTTGTATGTATTACATAGCATTATATAAGCAGAACATTCTAATATACCTCTGTCATCATGGAGCTCCCATTCCAGGATCCAGGGAACCCTGGTTCAGTTTACATCAAGAGCAAACGCCAGTTAGAATTCATCTCAACACACCTCCCTACATTTCAAAGTATAGGTTGATATTGCATAAGAGGTAAGTTAATCAGTGTTTATCAATTATTGAACAGGCTTATCTAGATGGAGATAAAGGACTACAAAGTCCTATATTTTCAAAGCAAAGAGGAACATGGGTTATAGAGGCATGCAGCAGATTTTTTTTTTTTTTTATTGAGGGCATAGAGTAAAAGGAGGCCAAGGAGGGGCATATAATTATTGACAGTACCATGAAACATCAGAGAACTGGAATATGGATTTCAGACAATGAAGAGTGGATATGTTGTATTTCAGCATATGGATGACATGAGTGCCCATGATGAAAAGGTTATAATTTCTAAAAGAAAATTAATATGGTGTCAGATAATGGTTAAACAGTGTCTACACAGTAACTTCAAGGTGTTTTGTCAGCTGTGAAGGCACAGCAACTACTTTTATCAATAGTCCCCATGAAGCCATTAGTCAACTGAGTCCTTTAAAAACATCCAATTTGAGAGATGAGAGCACACAGGCTTCTAAATATCAAATGGCTTCTCAGCAGCTTGTGTCAGAACTAAGAAGTGCTCTGTATAGAACTGTCTAAAATTCATTTTAAGCTTCTCAAAGTCTGGTTTCCTGGTATAGGGGATGTGCATTTAGATAAATATTCCTTCTCCATTTCAAAGAGAGAGCTTAGAGAAGATATCTCCGGAGGAAATTTTGACTTGAGAAACTATTTTAAATCCTTTCTTTATGTTAAGGGAATTCTTCTGTAATGGAGCTATGTCAACCCAGGTTCTTCATTGGGGCAAATGCTTGGAGACTACAGGGGCAAGGAAGTAAAAACAGGGCCCAGAATCTGAGTATGACTCAGGGAAGGAAAAAAATCAAAACAGCTGATAATCAACTAAAAGATAGCTCAAACTTGTCACTTGGGAAATTGAAAAAAAAAATGGAACAGTTGGATTTTATTTTCCACATGGAGAAGAGATTAACCAAGAAAAATAACTTTTTAAATGCCAACACCCAGAGCATACTGGATGCAGAGAAGCAGCTACAACCAGAGATTTCTTGTGGCAATGGAAATTCAGCAGCCCTTCTGTGATGTGATGTAATCTGACTGAGCTATTGAAATGCTACATATGCAGATCACTTCACACAGCATTCCCTTTTCCGGGAGTCTGTCTTTAGCAGGAGGCTAGGCTATGTTACCAGCTGAATTGTGTCTTATCCCCAAATCTCATATACTTATGTTGCAAATACCTAGTACCACAGACTGTGACTCTATTTAAATATATGGTTTTTAAAATCATGATTGTTAATCCAGTTAATTGATGTAAAGTCTAACATTTTATCCACATAAAAAGCAGGAATAAGAACAAAGAGAACCATAGGAAAATGGCATGCAAATGTAGAGACAGAAGATGGCAATCTACATGTCAAAGAGTGGGTCTGAAATAAAATTATTCCAGCAAGCACCTTGATATACAGATTCTGGAATTAGCACAAATAAGTTTAACCCCATCTGTGGCACTGTCATGATAGCCCAATGATACCAATGTAGCCCAGTAGAAAATATATACACTCTTGCTACAGCATGGCTGAATGAAGGTAAACTCAATCACATCTCATTTGGCCAGCACTGAAAGACTGAACTGCTGCAAGAAATGATATTTCTTACTTTGATATTAAAAAGGCACGTGAGAACACATTCATCACCTGATAAGGTTATAGAAAAAATTTTTTTTGTGGTATGGCACAGTCATGAAAAATATGTAAACTACTTTTACCTCATTTGTTTGTGTAAACCCTCACTCCTCTTTGTGTCATAATTTCCTGGTGGTAAAGGTGCTAGTTTTTAAGTAATGTAAAATAACTAGAAGTAGAATGGAGCTGATGGGTTTGAGGGCTACCTAGGCCAGGTAGCTAAAACAAAAACAGTAGGAACAGAAAAGAAATATTAAGTTCCTAGTAAACATTGAACATGATGGGTAAATATATATTTTTTGTTATTTCTACATGTAATCTGGAGATTTACACCTATTAGGTTGCCAGGGAGAGTAATATAGTCTAGATATTTTTTAGGGATGGGAATGTATGTCATTGAAGTGATAGATTACTGGGACAGGGTTTAGGGGAGTCCCCATACATAGAGATTTGTCCTGGACCTATCTTGGTCATCTCCAATTCCTGCCTGTTGATACCCTTCTTCAGAATTCTCATCTAAACGTAGACCAGAGATATCATTTTTTTGGCTGTGTGGTGCACTTTCGCATTCCCCTAGGAGACAGAATTAACAAGTAGCTCCATGATGATCTGCATGAAACTCTGCAAAGAGACTGTCTTACATGTAGGTCATTAATTAATGCTGGCCATCCTGTCTGACTCCACAGAGGACAGTCCCATTGAAAATTTTTACACCCAGATCAGGTATATATAAACATATGCATAGGCCTCCATACAGTGGTGATATTGGGTCACAGAATAAAGTCTAGGATAAATATTTGAGTAGAAAAACTTGTATCCAATATTAAATATCCAACCTACCAGCCACATCCAGTGGTACAAACATGAAAGTACTGCCACAGTTTAAACATGGAATAACCTTCTCCTGTGATTGCAGGTCCCCTCCAATTCCTGCCCCCATTAAAAAAAGGGGGAAGATCAAAGGACTTCTCAGATGTGATCACAGATGAGGACTTACCTCATTGATCTTCTCTGAACTACCCTCTTTTACCTGTGAGTGGTTCTCAATAAGAGGCCATAAGTGTCTGATGTGAGGGCTGAGTCAACATCTGGACTTTTTGTGTCTAGAATCTTGGAAGGTTTGGAGGAATCAAGAAAAAATCTTACTCTCTTGCACATCTCTCTTCAAACATGAGCTGAATAAGGGACTGTCTTTAAAATATGTGTCACTTGTTACCAGAGTTCTAAATTCTATTGGGTTCTAATGCTAAGAAATTGAGGTTCCTTCAAATTTTGATCACATGGGACTCTCTTCATATAATAAGACATCCCCAAATTGTTTTTGTGATGCTTACTTGACATCGTATCTATGCAAAATTATACAAACAAATGGCATTTCATTCCCTTGGGAAGATATAAATGCATAGCTACCCACTTTGGTGGTGGTTCACAGCAGGCCAGGTGGTGCCCTGGAGAAGACTCAGACCTGTTTGGCAACATTAGAACCTGAATTTTTTCCAACTGAGTTTAATCTGTATATTGAGGCTGCATTCTGACTGGAGGCAGAAAACAGCCATCATCACAAGAGATGGTCAGAGAGCAGAGACCCATTTAAAACCAAGCTTGCTAGTGGGTCATTTTTCAGAGAAATACCTGTGGTGGCCACATGATGGCAGGCTTGCACAAGCCCAGGTCAAACTGGGTGCTCTCCTAGGTTGCCTGCCAGTCACCTGCATCCCATACAATGGGCTCTCCCCTGACTTCTTCGGAAAACCACAGAGGTCCTGCCCAGTTGTACATCCTTAATTGCAGTCAGACACGCTGTGTTTTACAAGGGAAAAAAAGACAGAATCATTAAGCCATTCAACCATTTTCTTGACTTGATGCATACAGAACTGATCTGTTTCAAAAGGGAGCTATGTGCTCTGCCTTGCACTCAAAATTTCAGTGATGTCAAAAGTCACATAATACAAAGAAGGTTTATTGTTAAGAGGGGTTCAAGTGTCTCTCTCTTTAAGGAAAAAATATATTTGGCTTTTTTGTGAGTCTATGAAAGCTGATTTTGGATTTTCTTCATTGTGTAAATAGTCTTGCCAATAAACAAATACATATGGCCTCTCACTAATGTACTAAAATGCACACTACTTCTCTTTGCTGTATTTGAATGTGAGAGGCCTTGAGACTCCCTACTTCCTGGGATCCTTTCACTTGTGCAACAGTGCAGTTGGGATGGGATCTTTTCTGCTCCTCTGCATAGCACCCTGAACCTCTACCTTTCTCTCAGTCTTTAACACCTTTTGCAGCCTCCACTGGGGGAGAAATTCAGACAATATTGAAATGTACTGAAAGATATTTACTCATCAGGCTATAATGTCATTAATTTGGTTCTATGTTCCTTTTCAGGATTTTTTACTTTCACTTCTCAGTAACATCTTCCAAGGTATTTTTGAGACAAGTTTTGGTCCATTTATGAAATGGAAACATTCCTTTTGATGGATTGACTTGGAAGCGTAAGGCACATGCCAAGAATTCCAGTGATGCCCAGTACATAGTTGTCTTGCCCATGATAATGAGAAAAATGGATGTGAGAGCCAGGGGGCAGGATAGAAAATGCCACATGATGGGGCCAGGAGGCTTACCTTTCCCCATGAAATATAGGTTGATTGGAGCCAAGACTGGTCATCATATCTTGATGAGAGTGATAGGCATGTTCCTAGCTAAGGCCATTTCCCTAAAGGCCACTTTTATAACTAAACCAAATTTAAACTGATAACAAATGTGCCCAAGATCCTCCCAACCATGGTGTGCCTTGTGCCTCTGGGAGTCACAACTTGAGGTGAGTGCACTCCTGGTTTATTGAAGTTCAGTTAAGGCAGTCATCCCTTCTTAGCACATCGGGCCAGGTACTGTGCTGAAGACTGGCACAGACTCTTGGGCATGGAGAATAAGGTGCCAACTCTCCTAGGATTTTTCTGGCCAGTGCAAATAGCAGATCCAAATAGAATCAATGACAGTAAAGGGACCAGGACTTTCGTTTCATCCTAGTGTTAACAAGCAGCATGCCAACTTATGGCTTTTAGCAGCGCTGATGAAGGAACTCCCTTGTGGGGTCGTGTTAGGGGACCAGGCAGCAGGGAGAGAAGAAAAGAAAGAGACACAGAGAACTGTGGCAGTGGCTGGTGGCATGGTCTGGCAACCTGCAGTTCCATTACAATAGGGACAGAGAGAAGGAAAGTGTTCACTTGTGAATATTGACCCTGTATTGTAAATTCCCTGAGGTCAGGATCAGGGTTCAATGCCCATGCAACTTTGACACACTGACACCCATATGAATATCAACTTCAAGACTAAATATTTAGGTAAAAAGAATTCCTCAAGACAACTTGAATTCTGCAAAATACAGTGCCATTCTTCTTTGATGGCACCTCCCATGAGGAAGGACAGGTTAGGCATACCTGGATGAGCTTTCTAGACAGAGTTCCAGGTGACAGCTTTGTAGGGATTGCAGGGCACAGTAGGGTGTCCCATGCAACTCTGAGGCTGTGAAGGGACAGGGACAGTAATTGGGTCATATACTTCTATATTACTAGACACTACTCCAGAGGTTCATTAGCACCACTATAGTTGTATATACTTCAAGACCTTTTGCTCAAAAAGTACAGCATCAAATAGCATAGTAGTAATCTCATCATACATGAAATTTCTTATTTTTTTACATTTGAGAATCATGTAAGTTACTTAAACCATTCATATTTTAAAGACATCATTCTTAAGGACGAAGAGGAGCATGTAAGCACCTGTTCCATGGTTTACCCAACCCCACTGCTTCTCTTGAATATTTAGGTTCCTCTAAGTTTTAGCTATTATAAAAATAACCTGTAAAATATAAAGATCTTACCCAAAACTGTAAAGCTAAGAGTGAGAGTAGAGAAGGATTTTTGGTTGGGGAAGAAATTCTGCTCTCTCCAATTGTTTACCCACAAAATGATCCTTCATTGGAATTCTTTTTCCTTAGAATAAGCTCTGTCCTTGAATGATTTAGACCTCTGCACCCTTTTCCTCTTTGTGTCTGTCACACCCTACTCAGCTCCCTCTGTAGGGAGTTGTTGTTCTGTAGGTGTAGTTGTTCTGAATCTGTTCAGGTGGGAAGTAGTGTCCCCTCCTGATCATCCACCACCAGCACTGGGAAAGAATAGAGGTGGCCAGACTGAAGCTCAGTTGTGGAACAGGGCTGATCAACAGAGAGCAGAGATGTCAACTCTGAGAGAAAAGGGCTCATGCCACAGTCTGTCTCCTGAAAGACACAGTGACTGCATTTTGCTTTCTTACAAAAATAAAATTTTGTCTGTGTGCAGCAAGTAGGGTAAGCAGTCATGTAAGGCCTTCCCCCAACCACAGGATGGAAACTTTGGAGTTTCCAGGATGAGGGCAGGGTGGAGTGGGGCTGTTTAAATCTTTTAAGTAACCCAAGCATCTGATTTCTCTTTCTATAGGATTATTAGAGCCTAGCAGGTCATGTGGTTTATCTCCCAGGTGAGAGAAGGTCATTGTGACTGCATGGTCATACTACAGAGACTAGATCATACTATACTTAGGGGTTTGCACTCTCTGTCTTTGGAGTTAGGAGCTCAATGTAATTTAGGGTAGAAATATTCTCCATTGAATAAGAGATAAACGTGTTCCAGGAGTCAGGGGACATTGATTCAGTACAGCTCTCCCCTAACTGGTTGTGCAATGGGGGGAGACAAGGGTCTTCAGGGCTGGGTTTCTTCTCTGTACCATGAGCAGATCCCACCACCCTCATGCTCTCAAAGGCCCTTCTTGCTTTTGTAGTTGGGGGCTTCTCCATCTTCTCATGGAGTCTGGTCTCTGGCAGATATTTGAGCAGCAGCTAGAGAGAAGGGCTAAGATGGTACTGTCCTCAGCCTAGTACTGCAAGTCTTCCTGGGTATCCTGTGCAAACCTGGTCTTTTCTTCACAAAACAGTTAACCAGTAATAATCAAAGAAGTAAATTGTGATTTAAAATATGACTCAATGGTCAGGAAAGAAATTGCTGAAAAACACTATGGCTTCTGAATAAGATGATAATTTCACAAACGTATATGGTCAGAAACTAAGAATGAAGTGGTAGAAACAGAAACCTTATGGTGAAGTGTGTGAACTTTGCCACACTTTGAGTTGAACGTCCTGGCCTCCTGATTGAGAAGAACTGGGATTTCCCTCACCTTGCTCTCAGAGTGCAAGAAAGATTGCAGATACGTTTGGAAAGCTGCATGTGACAGAGGAGCACAGGGGTCCTTTGTGTTCTGGTGAGACCCAGTACCTCTAATTCTCCAAAGTTAGTCTGAAGACCTGCCTCAAATGTGGAATGATTTTGAATGGTGCACAGATGGTCAGTATTTGACTTAGCAGTTCTATGGGATTTTGAAGATAATTTTATTTGAGGCAATAGGTATTCATTTTGATTGACAATTGCCACAAACAGTAGAGTTTTTAAATATGGTTTTGTAAGTATAACAGGCAACTTGACTCAGAAAAAAATAAGTAAAAAAAAAGTGGCAAAAATTGCAAAAGTGACATGAATATAAATATGTGGGGAAACCTTCAAAAACATGATCAGGCAGGAAGCCTCTCAAACCCAGCAATGAACTGACCAGTGTTGGGCCTCTTGCGAGGTGCTGTCAGAAATTCTTTATCCTACCTGCTTCCCCTCTTCCTACCTCTAAGTCTCTGATAATCTTCTGTCTGCAGGAGACTAGAAGTGAGCCTGGAGACCAAGATTGATTCAAAATACTCCTTTGGAGACTGGATTTGGCTTCATATTCTGTCTGTCTCTACTACTTTCAAGGCCAGGGTAATTGGGCAGGAAGTTTAACTTCCTGTGAACCCTGGTCTGCTGATCTATGAAGTGGGGATGCTCTGCTACTTGGGTTCTTGGAAAGTGTCATGAAGTGACATGGACAGTGGTTTCCCAGCTTTATGGTGTAGACAGCTGTTCCCCTGCAGATCAGAGTGGAGTCTGCCTAAAGGGTGTATCTATTTTCTCTTCTTCCATAAGCAGCTGCTGACTTTTCCTGTCATCCTTCCTTTGCATTTCACTCCACTTGGGGTGAGTGGGGCTAGTTACAGGCCTAAGAAGCCAGAACACAAGGAGGTACTTACCCTGTCAAGTTGGCTTGAGCTGCTCCAGACAGATTAAGAGGCCCACAAATTACTGATAAGAAGTGATCATGGAAAGCTTACTGCCATCTTGCACCTACAGGGAAGGTAAAAAAAAAAATGGAATGGAAAATGAAACGACAGTGGATTACTGAAACCTGCTGTGCCTGCAGTCAGAACTACCCCCAGGGTTTTTACTTGTAATAGAAAACATCCCCTTTGTCTGTTAGTTTGAATTGGTTTTCTGATCAAATGAAAACAGGAGTGTGGCAGGCGAGACCCGGGGCCCAGGGTTACACCACATGCATCCAAGATGGCAACTGGCAGAGAGACAAAGGGCGTGCTGAATGCACCTTGAGAAAAACAGGAAGCATTTACCATTGGCTGTATGATAATTAGTTCAGCCGCCTAGCGCGTGGACAGATATATCTTACATGTATGCTTGAGCTCGTGATCACTTGACCTTTAATAGGATTGGATGGACATATCTGATTACAATTGCTTATGCATGAGACTGCTTATATATTGAGGGTGTTATCTGAATAAAGCAGAAGCTGCTTCACGAACTTCTGAAGAGTACGTGTCATTTGTCCCGCTGGTCGGCGGCAAGTGGCAAGTGGTGGCCCGTACGGGGAACAGTGAGCACTCAGGTAAGTAATAAAGGAGAAAATTTTTCACTATCACAGTCAACTAGCAGTCAACTAGCAGGTTTCCCTATTTGAGGAAATGGTGACCTTAAGGTTTAACGGAAGTCTCCCCTAGTGAGAGAACGTAACAGAAGGCTGTCCCAAAAGACAGCAAAGGATGTCCTGTAGTAAATGAATATGTGTAAGGTGTTATTTGTGTTACCTTTTCTTGTTTGGTTTCTGTTTGTTATTGTTGTGGTGATATGGACATTAATTTGTTTCTGTCTGACTTCCAAAAAACCAAAATTTCAAGAACAGTTAAGAGAAGGGGAAAAGATATTAGAAACTGTAAAAGAAGAACAATCAATTCGAGCTTCTGAAAGAGAAAGTAGATGTTCAGACTCAGAACAGGGATGTGACTCTGAAGAACAGGAGCTATCTGAGACAGAGCTAGAAAAGAAGTTCTCTCAGTGGCATTTAACCCCTACCACACCACACCCTCTGGTGTATAATCCAGGTCACCACTCTTTTCCAAGCTGTAGAGGCTCATGTACTTGCTGCACAGGGGCGGCCCCCAGACAGTGGGCTGATGTAGAATCTCCATCAGTGTTCCCAATAATCCTGGTATTTGAAGATCAAAACAATCAGAGATATCATCAAATATTAGATATAAAATTATTAAAACAGTTTAAAGAGACAGTTATGTCCTTTGGAGTACAAGCTGCATTTACATTTCTTTATTAGAGAATGTTGCAAGTCAAAATCTTACTCCAACTGATTGGGGTAATTTAGTAAAAGCATGTTTATCTGAGGGACAATATCTCATGTGGAAGGTGGCTAACCAAGAGTTATGTTCTGATACTGCCCGATGTAATGCAGTTGCGGGCAATCCTCAATTGAATCTAAACATGCTGACAGGCCAAGGACCATATAAAGGGCAAGGAAATCAGATTAATTTCCACCCCCGGTGTGTATCAACAAATTAACCATCAACTTTTAATTTATCATTATATGGATGATATTTTGCTAGCTCATAGAGAAAAACCTGTCTTAGAGCAATGTAATAATTCCTTACAAAAGTCACTGGAAAGATGGGGCTTACATATTGCATTGATAAGGTACAAATGACAGACACCAAAAACTTCCTGGGATCTATCATAAATGCAACTATGGTTAAACCCATAAAAATTACCATTTGGGTGGACAAACTTAGAACTTTAAATGATTTTCAAAAACTCTTGGGTGATATTAATTGGATTAGACCTTACCTTCATTTACCCACCTCAAGTTTGGGCCCCCTGTTTGATATTCTTAAAGGTTATTCTGAGCCCCTTTCTAAGTGAGTGCTTACCCCTAAGGCTCGAACAGCTCTCAAGCTTGTTGAAACATCTATGGAAAAGGCTCATCTTGATCGTATTGACCTAGCTGTGCCTTTATCATTCATTGTCTTGGCCACAAATAAGTTACCCACAGCAGTGTTTTGGCAAAAGGGTCCTATTCTATGTGTTCACATGAATTATGCCCCTAACAAGGTCTTATCCTTGTTTACTGAATCTATGGCAGAATTAATCCTTAAGGCATTAAAAGTATTCCTTCCCACCTTTGGATCACATCCCTCAACAATCACTACTCTATATACTACTGACAGATACAATATCTTATTAATAATTCAAATTCATGGGATATAGTCTTTACTAGTACTTCTGCTCTGTTTGACAATCATTTGCCATCTGATCCTCTTCTCCAATTTTGGAGTCAACATTCTATAATTTTCCCTAAAGTCACCGAAAAGAACCTATTACAGGAGCTACCCTTATATTTACTGATGGATCAAAAAATGGTATGGGTGCTATTACTATAAATAGTGTTACAGAAACATTGCTGTTTAATACTCTATCTGCACAACAAATAGAACTATTAGTAGCTATAGAAGTATTCAAAACCCACCATGAGCTTTTTAACCTATTCTCTGATAGCAAATACGTTGTTAATGCTGTTCAAAATTTAGAAGCAACTGGTCTGATTTCCCTCACTTCCACTATTACTAAATATTTACAATGTTTACAAAAACTTATCTGGGAGAGAAAAGATCCTTTTTTTTTTTATTGGGCATGTTCGGGCTCATACTGGCCTTCCAGGTCCTCTACGTTTACACAATGATTTGACAGACACGGCCACCAGAGACCCACACATCTTTAATACGCTTGAAAATGCAAAAACTTTTCATTCCAAATTTCACGTAAATGCTTCCACTCTACGTACATGCTATAAAATTAGTAAGGCAACAGCTCGAGACATAGTCAAGTCTTGTGCTAAATGTGTAACACTTATTCCTAACCCCTCGTTAGGAGTAAATCCAAAAGGGCTTCAGCCCAATCATATTTGGCAAATGGATGTAACTCATTATTCAGAATTCGGAAAACTACAATTCATTCTCATGTGTCTATTGATACCTTTTCAGGATTTATTATGTCTTCTGCTCATACTGAAGAAAAAACCAAAGATGTAATAACACACTGTTTACACTCTTTCTCCATCCTGGGGGTTCCCAAACAAATTAAAGCAGATAATGGTCCTGGATATACGTCCCAGGCCTTTAAACAATATTGTTCCACCTTTGGTATTCAACATGTCACAGGAATTCCCTATAATCCTACTGGACAAAGCATTGTTGAGCATGTCCATTTAATGCTTAAAAACATGCTTTATAAACAAAAAGGGGGAATAGGGACATCATACAGATCCCCAAAAGACAAATTATCTGTTGCCTTGTTCATCTTAAATTTTTAAAATCTCGATTCTGAGGGCTGATTGGCTGCTGACCATCATTCAGAGCCTAATAAAAAACATCTACCTCAAGTGCTCTGGAAAGACATTCTATCAGGACAATGGAAAGGCCCAGATCCAGTATTAATCTGGACCCAAGGGTCTATTTGTGTTTTCCCACAGGATGCACAATCACCAATTTGGGTGCCAGAGAGATTGGTCAAGGCCTCAACAGAGACTCCAAAACAGGAAGAAGATGGGGAGGCTTCTCCCACTGATGGTGTTGGTAATTTATCGCCAAGTTAATGGAGGAGACTCACATGAACTATGGGGGATAGTAAAGACATGGCCCCACCAACCCCTTACCAACTCTTCTATTCTATATCCTCCTATTTTTACAACAATTGGCCACATTTCTGCAGTCTGCTGTTCAATGGGGAAAAGAATGGTTTGGGTTTTTGTCCGGGGGGGGAGGTCTATTGTGTATTGTATCTGTCCTGTGCATATAGTGTTTATACAAAATGCTTATACATCAGCACAGAGAAACAGCCATTATTCACCAAGCTCTCATCGCAATTGATGCTGGCTTATACCCCCAAGTCTGGTTAAATATGCTGGACCTGTAGTCAATGATGGGTAAGATTCATGGGGAGCTCATACCGACCTGAGACAGGAAATGAGGGCTAGAGCCTCATTGTCCAATGACAGGTAAGGATGTTGCTCTGCCTTGGACAACCTAATACAGGCATGGTCTCTTTTATAAACAGAAAGGGGGAAATGTGGCGGGCAAGACCCGGGGCTCAGGGTCACGCCACATGCATCTAAGATGGCGACTGGCAGAGAGCCAGAGGGCGTGTTGAATGTGCCTTGAGAAAAACAGGAAGGGTTTACCATTGGCTGTATGATAATTAGTTCAGCCACCTAGCACGTGGACAGATATATCTTACATGTATGCTTGAGCTCATAATCCCTTGACCTTTAACAGGATTGGATGGCCATATCTGGTTACAATTGCTTATGCATGAGAGTGCTTATATATTGAGGGTGTTATCCGAATAGCAGAAGCTACTTCATGAACTTCTGAAGAGTACGTGTCATTTGTCCCACTGGTCGGCAACAAGCGGCAGGTGGCAGCGAGCCACAAGGGTCATGGAAAAGGGGAGACACCCCTAATGCTTCCAAGGGGATCCACCTCATTGAGAAGACCCTGCCTAACCAATGGCACTAATGAAGCTAAGAAGCTGCTCTTCAGTTCTCTATGAGTGACCCCTGTGGGAACTCAGCTGACTCTTTAACAGACAGGAAAAGGCCACATTGATCAGCTTGATCTTAAACACCTAGCAAAACAGTTAAAATCAAACTTTAGCCATTCTTGGGCATTTAAAAGAAATAATACTTAAATATAACTTAAGATATACACTTGTGTTAGACCACTAGAATAAAGACTAAAAGCTACAAAAGAGAGATTCTTAGGCAAATGTGCATGATAACTATCAAAAGAAACTGCCAGAGTCAGAAGTTTTTAGTCAGTTTAAGGCCTACAGAAACAGGTAGGCCTAATCTATGTTTGCTAGAATCTCTACTAAATGTTGTGTTTACATTCCTGATAACCTAGACAATGTTAAAGTTTCAAAATAAAGGCCTTGTCCTCTCCAGCCTTTGCTAGGCCTTGTTATGGGAGCAACTTCTCAGTTATTCCACCCCCTGGTAAGGAATTATTGACTTCTGTCATCTTTATGATATGCATTGGCATGTTCCAGATGCTGCAATATTTATTTTGTATCAATCTCATTTCAGTATTCATGTCTTTTTGTTCTTCTCTCATAGAAGCATCCATCCCCAGATGCCTTTACAACCTGTTCTTCCCCAACTGGACTTCTACCATGGACCCCTCAATTAACCCGATTTCTAAAAAGAGAACTCCAAACTGCTTGCCCCATGCTGCCCCCTTTCAGCTCGAAGAGGTCAGAGTGGTCATCGACCCCCTTTCCCTACAGCAAAGGAGTTCCTAGAATTAGAGGGGTAAATGAAGTCAGAATTGAGGACAGGCAGCTAGTGTAGAAATAGGGGATCAATTAAATTGAGGAAATGAATTCCATGAAAACCATCTGCCTTTGGAAGTCTGGAAGGAGAATGGGCTTTTTACATCTCACCTGCAAAACCAGCCCCCATCACTTAGGCAGGAAGGAGAGAGAAGTCTTCAAAAAGAACTGGAGAGCAAAGGATTTTCTTATAAAGAAAGAAATGGGGGAATGTAATGCCTAACTCTGCTCCCCCACCCATCAGGTGCATAATTTTCCCCACCTCCAAACCACTTGTCTATCTGTGAACATCCTGGCTAGCTATTGGTTCATCAGTCACCTTACAAGTATTCTTCTCTGATATTGGTCCCCTGTTAGCCCGGAGGAATTCAACTGTTTTACTATAGCTTCCCCGCCATTTTTCCCATTCTTCTTCCATCTGTCCTCACTTTCTCTATCCTCCTGGCTTTTCTACTCTCTCTAGCATGCGCCCTTTCTTTTCCTTTCCCTTTTCCTCTCATTTTCTCTCTTACCCTGCAGGGAGACACTGTTTGCTTAAAAACTCCCTTATGTAATTTTCCTGTGTCTGGCGTTGTTCCATGGAAATTCCCTTACAGTACCCTAGGTACATAGGTATATAAAGAGAGAATCTCTGGGTACAGTTGACAGTAGGGAAATCACTTGAAGTTGATGGCATTATGATGATGATGATAACAGAGACTGACAAACAATAGCCTGTGTTCCAACCCCTTGAGTGCAAATTGGAAGAAAAAAGGTTTAAGGTACCATTTTATAAATATACCAGACCAATTACTTTCCTGGAATAAAAGTTATTGTGTAAATTAAAAATACAGATAACAAACTCAACCCAAAATTAACAACTTCATTTGGAAGTGCCTTCCAGAAAACAAAACAGAACCTGTTCGGCAGGAGATCTACTAAAAGGGAGTAAGACTTTTAGGCCAAGGGGACCCTGAAAAAGATGATCAATGCTATACTAACAAATATTTGTTTTAGGAGAAAATAACTTGCCCCAAGGAAAAATAATAATAATCACTTAAGAAAGAGGTATTCATTCTCTTCTGGACAGTTGTTCAAATTGTACAATTGTTACCACCGTTTAACAGTGACGAGTTCTGATCCTATTAATGTTGAAGTTTGAACACTAGAGAAGCACACCCAGGCAAGCATATTAAGCAGGTTTTATTTAAAGGTAATAATACAGACTTCTCCCAGGAGGAAGAAGGGGGCCATGGCTGATGTTCTAAAGTCCCAAGAAGTGAGCACACCCTACATCTTTTATAGGTTAAAATCTCTTGTTTTCCAGTTCTCTCTCCCCTTATGTCTTCTTCCTGCCTATGTGACTAGGGCTGGTTTTGCATTAAGTGAAAAGCCATGGGCAGGGAGAGGGCCAAGGTGATTCAGGCAGATAAGGGCCCAGGGGGCATTAATTAGTAGCTCCATGCTTGCAGTCCTTGATAAAGGCAGGTAAATTTGGTAATCAATGGACTCCGGAGATTCTTGACATTCCATTCTTCCAGGGGCAGTCTCCAACTTCCAGAGGCAGATGACTTCATGGCTTCATTTCCTCTATTTGACCTGATCCCCTATTTCTACACTACCTGTCCTTAATTCTGGCTTCACAATGAGTCAGCTTTGCCAGATATCCTATTCTGCCTCATGTTCCTGTTAAAAAATCTCACACTAATGAGTATCAATTTGTGCAAGACATGAGAGCTATAAAATATTAAAATGTGAAGTTCATTGCTTTTAGGCTATTTCTTTGTTAGAGAAAAAGATTTTAAGTGCAAAAGAATTGGAGGCAGACTTCAAAGGATTCAGAAAAGCCTTCATTTGTTTGCAAACTTGGACAATGTTGGGGCCCATTTTATGGTTGGGGAAAATGACCCTTAGTTACAGAGGGGATTTTGGGTATATAGGGTACAATGATATAATCATTGGAAGCTGTGTATGTGCAGTTTTGACCATCAGGGACTAGTTGTACAGATTAAAACTTTAATAGGGGGGAGGTTGTAAAAAATTCAAGTTCTTATTCTGGGATCCATTTTTTCCTAGAGTTTTAGTATTTGCTGTGCCTCCATTTAGGGTTAATTTGAGATGGGGGAAGGTCTAAGTTCAGGGCCCCTTGCTAATTAGAGAAGGGTCCACTGGGAGAGGCTTAATTTTTGGCCAATTTCCCCTCCCGCCTTCCAAGCCACAGTTTTCCTTGGGTAGATGCCTTTTAGGAATATTATTTTCCATAACCCTTCAAAGATGCCTTAAGATCTTGACCAGTCTTGATTTTTATGAATAACCTAAATATATGTGACTAAATTAATGTTTGTCCAAGCCTTATCTAAATGTTCTGTAATAATTTTTTTTAAAAAGTTCTTATAGGTTTAACCAAAAAGTGCTATCTTTTATACATTACATCTGGCATACAAGGGCAACATTGCCATTTAAAAAACTGACATATCTGTCTTCTTTAACTAAGTCTAATTCTGATTATGAACACTGTTCCATCAATATATAAGAGATTTCAGTCTGTCTTTGATTTTTTGTTAGTACTTCTAAGCTCTGCAAGCCTGTAATATCAGTGAATTCTGAATTTTATTATGAAAATTAAACCTAGTTAATATAAGTGATGCTAACTATTCTTTGTATATTAAGTATACTCATGTTCTTCTAATACAAGTTTTAAAACATAAAACTCGAAAGAGCACTTTACCAAGCTGGTGTTTTCATAACTCAAGTTATATAAAGTGGTAATTTTAAACTATTGGAGTTCAATATCGACTGATCCCCAGAAAGTCAAAGTGCACACACGGCAATGCAAATCACATGAGGTTTTATTGCAAGCTTGAGTCTGGACTCCAACCAGCCTCTCAGACCACTACCATGGCCGAGTGGGGAGCAGCCCCAAGGGATGAGAAAGCACTCTACTTAAGAAATTTCCAATCATTCACATACAAAGACCTGTACATTATTTGTTAACATTGGAACAGCTAAAAATTTGTTCTCTTTTGGTTGGGTCCTGCCAATTTATTTGAATCTCATTGGGTCCCACCAAAACTGAATGGTCCTGGAAGAAGAAGGGAGGAGGAAGGGGGTGAACTATGCAGGAGATGAGTCAGGGCTAGGTCCCCTCCCCTGTCCTTGATAGATAAGGTTTCTGGGCAGGTGCCCATTTCTCTCTTAATCGCCTAGATAAATCCCGGGAGCCCATTAAGTCCTGTTTGTCCTGTATTGGCTCTTGAGGGTAGTAACAGTGTGCCCTTCCCTGGGGGGAAGTTTTACAGACCAGTTCCCGAAATGGCTTGTTCATACAACATGGCTGCATAGATGTCACTGTTGTGCCAGTGGCTCGAGACCCCACAAAGACCACGAGAGACCACGATCAATGCAAGCACAAAGAGTCTTTTATTAGCAAGCTCGAGGCTCGTCCTCCGTGCACTCGGTAACTGGTGATGCTAAGAGGCCCCGAGCCCATGTTTAGCAGGGTTTTTATACTGAAAGGCAAGCAGGTTTACAATGTTCTTTTTGATTGTTTAACATATATAATTGTATACAAAGCATGTTACTCTAAGTTCTGGTCACCCTGACCACCGAGAGGAGGGTGGTCGATATTTTTAAGTTTGCTTTTGTGCCAGCAAAGTTTGCTTTTGGGTCAGCCACCTGGCCTTTACAGATAAGATAAGAGATGAAAATTCTTTGTGACTTTTCTGAGGGGTTGAGGGCAGTTTGGGAAGAGCCTCATATTTACACATGTGTGGGCTCTTTTTATCTTTTCATTTCCCCCCTTTTCCAGAACATTTAGAAAGCCAATCATGGGTCTCTATAGTTTTAACCCTTGCTGCTTCATGGGCTGATATTGGGCCCTTAGCACCATTAGCTGTACTGTATTTACTCTATCTTTAACAAAAGCAATTAACTTATTGATTATACAAGGTCCTATAGTTAAAGCTAGTAGCAACAATCATAGGGGTTCCACTATAGCAGACACCAGAGTAGTTAACCAAGGGGAAAAATTGAACAAGGATTCAAACCAGCTCTGAATAGCTTCACGTTCTTTCTGTTTGGTAGTCCTTCTCTGACATTTGCCATAGATTCCCTCACTACTCCAGAATGATTAGCATAAAACCAACATTCTTCTCCCAGGGCTGCACATAGACCTCCTTGTTTACAGTCTTTAAAGGCAGGTAAATTTGGTAATCAATGAGCTTTGGAGATCTTTAACATTTTATTCTCCCAGGGGAAGTCTCCAACTTCCAGAGGCAGATGGCTTTCATGGCCTTCATTTCCTTGAATTGACCCGATCCCCTATTTCTACACTAACTACCTGTTCTTAGTTCTGGCTTCATCACCCCCCACTTTGGCTTTAGGAACTCCTAACTGCTGTAAGGAAAAGAAAGGGGCACCAATCATCCTGGCTGCTTCGAAGCTGAAAGGGGGCAGCGTGGGGCAAGCAGTTTAGAGTTCCCTTTTTAAAAAATCGGGTCAATCAAGGAGTCCAAGGTAGAAGTCTGACTGGGGAAGAGAAGGTTGTAAAGTAATCTGGGGTAGGTGCTTCTATGAGAGAAGAACAAAGAGACATGAATACTGAAAGGAGATTAGTACAAAGTAAATGTTGCAGCATCTGGAACATGCCAATGAATGTCATAAAGATGACAGAAGTCAATAATTCCTCACCAGGGGGTGGAAGAACTGAAAAGTTGTTCCCATAACAAGGCCTAGCAAAGACTGGAGAGGACAAGGCCTTTATTTGGGGACTTTAACATTGTCCAGGTTATCAGGAGCGTAAACACAATATTTAAGTCTTAATGTCATTGATATCCCCAGTAAATATAGTTAAGCTAGTTAATGTCATCTGAATTTTGTAAAATATCCCTTTATTGGTATAACCTGTGCTTAGTAGAGATCTCTATATTTCTGTTACTTAGGGCTAGGTAATCATACTAGCAAACATAGATTAAGCCTAGCTGTGACTGTAGGCCTTAAATTGACTAAAATCTTCTGACTCTGGCAGTTTCTCTTGATAGTTATCAGGCACATTTGCCTAAGAATCTTTTTTTCATTTGTAGCTTCCAGTCTTTATTTTAGTGGGCTAATACAAGTGTACATCTTAAGTTACATTTAACTATTGTTTATTTTAAATGCCCAAGAATGGCTATAGTTTGGTTTTAACTGTTTTGCTGGGTGTTTAAGATCAAGCTGGTCAAACTGACTTGGCTCCTGTCTTGTTAAAGAGTCAACTGAGTTCTCAGTGGGGTCACTGATAGAGAACTTAAGAGTGACTGCTTAACCCCACGAGTGCCTTTGTTTAGGCAGGCTCTCCTTGATTATTTGGCTTCCTTTGGAAGCATCAAGGGATGTCTCCCTTTTTCCATGACTCTCCTTTGCAGCAGATGCACTGAGTTATTTGTCATCCTCTAGTCTCAACAATCTCCTTGATCAGGAGGTTGTGTGACCCAGAATTGCAATGCTCCTTAGAGAAGTTCTCTTGTTCATGGGTTCAGGCTGACTGAGGACAAAAGATCCAAATACTGGTCTATCTTGCCCTCTTTATTTAATTCCAATCTCTAAGTTTGATCTTCAATCATCCAGCAAGCCAATCTCACCAGTCATAAAGTAAGAGTACTGGGCTTTAACTTCAATGTCCATAACTTTACAGTTATTCACCTTTTACCCAACTGGAGCCTGTATTAGTGCTGGAAGTTACCACTATCTCTTCTATAGGTGATGGCTTATTACCACAAGTTACCTAGGTTGTGTGTTCTTGAAGCAGCTACTTCTGCAAAACAGGAACAGGGAACAGTTTTACAAAATGAAATTAGCAAGAGTAAAACTATATATTCAGCTTGTATAATAGCTATCTTGAATTTTGGCTAAGTTCTACATTATATACCCTGTTTGAGATCACAGTAATTTTTACAAAAAACATCAAACTTTTGAGCACGACTTTAAAAGAGTTAATGCCTGGCTTACTTTGTAGCTATTCTAAAATGCAGCAGGGTGAGTCAGAGCCTTATCTCATGTAAGGCAGGGCTCTTCACAAATCTTAAGTAAAATGTTCTAATCCTGAAGCTAAATTTTACCCCTTTTGCCATGACCAGCATGACCAAATTTTCAAGTTCAGTGAGTGTCAAAGAAGTATTAGAAAATAAAGGTTTATAAACCCAGATTTTGAAGATTAAGCTGAGATCAGATGGAGCTCTGTTCTCTGAAGGAGATGCAGATCTAAAGAGTTATGTTAGCAATCTTTATACATGTCTTATTATTAGGTTAAAGACTATGTAAGCATTATTCTTTGTTTTCAGGAGAGTTACAGAGACTAGAACATCTATGCAACTTTTTTCCACAACTGCAAAGTGCAATGTTAGGAACTCTGTGTAGCTCTTAAAGAAGTCCACTGTCCAAAGTTACTGTAAGGTGGGCAGGAACTAGAGAAGGGAGCTGATGAAACACTGGTTATCTAGCAAACCAATTTCTTTCTGCCCAAGAACTGTGTGCCTGAGATCAATGTAAGAGCTGATAGGACTCCTGTACAGAGCCTCCCCAGGGAGGGTACTGCCACAGCACTTAGGCATCTTGTGCTCCTACATAGAACAATGCCAGGCACCAGGCAGGCTATAGTCATGTGTTCAGAGACCACAATCTCAGTCATTTTGTCCCATTTTCACTATTGCGCATTACATATATTGATTCCTGAGTCTATATGAACATTAGTTAACACAGTCTAACGTTATATCCAAAACAGGAATCAATCAAAGAAAGGCTGAGAAAGCTTTCAAGTTTTCTTTTGTGTAGCGAAATATTTTCAACTTCTACTCTATGAACCTTTAAACAAATCTGGCTGTCACTACCTGTTAGAAATACAATTACATTTAAATTTTTATCTCAGTGAAATAAGTAACCGATTTTACATATATCTTATTGATCATAGGTCCCATAATAGAACATTAAATGATAGAAATAAATCCCCCAAAAATGTACTTTATTTTTAAAATTACCATTACAGACAAGTTTATTCTGGAGAATAGCAGCTTGATAAATTTCCTGCTTTAAGGATGAATATCTGGAAATATGAACACATTTAATATACAAAGAGAGACCATTTCACAATTACCTTGATACCTTTATATTAATCAAATTTAGTTTTGAAAAAAAAATTAGACTCTAATGTAGTACAATACTTTAACTGTTGTTTAACCATAATTGTTTGAACCTCAATTTTCAAGACTAATTGTCGTAAAAAATGAAATTTAACAGATACAATGTTAAGAGTAATTAGTGTCTCTAAGAAATACTTGTCAATTTAACATATAAATGAAACTTTGGTTTATATCAGTACAGTAGTATTTGACTTTAAGAAAAACCTTAAACAGCTTTAACTGATTGTCTCACATACTTGTAACCAACTTAGTTACATGCAAACTTGTTGACATTTGCCCTTTACTTACACAGACTTTCTTAGCACTTACTTAGACCCTCATGTATGTCATCATATAAACACTTTCTTATCCAGAAAGATTTTGTTCTTCACTAAATATAGTTCCATTTCTAGAGCCTTTTATTTTCTCTTTCCTATCTGTTGACACCTTTTTGTTGACATTTTGAAGCAACTCTTATGAAATTTCTGAATTTAGATAAATTACTCCATTTTATCAAGATAAAATACTTTGTTGTTTATAGTACTCTAACTGAAACACAGGAGATGGTAACTCTAAATCCAAATCCAAATCTAAGAGCTCCTTGGAGCTTTGCAAAACTGGAGGGGGAGCAGGTGAAAGTGGTAAGGAAACAGATTGAACGCTTACCCTCTGGGTTGGGGTTTTACGTGTTAGGACATAACTCTTAATAACCTTGTTTTTAGTAATGACACAAAGCAATTTTAAACACTTTTTAATTTAGCAACCTATGAAAACACCAATAATGTTTAAGTATTTTACTCCATGGAATTAAGGACTTAAGAGTACTTAATGTTATTTAACAGTTAGCATTTTAACTTTGCAAATTAATCAGATGTCGCTAACAAACACATTTGAGTAGTCCCATACATGTTTAATTTAATTTACTTATTTTGAAAAAAAACAAAACAAGATATCAGACACCGCAGCAACCTCGGTTCGAATCCGAGTCACGGCACTTTATGTTAGTTTGGAAAAAAGAGGCGTACAGTTATGGTTCAT
This sequence comes from Sciurus vulgaris, assembly GCF_902686455.1. Classification (NCBI taxonomy): domain Eukaryota; kingdom Metazoa; phylum Chordata; class Mammalia; order Rodentia; family Sciuridae; genus Sciurus; species Sciurus vulgaris. The sequence goes on along the minus strand of NW_027632793.1, from coordinate 7,708,552 downwards.
CGCTAGCTCCCAGAAACGCTCCACAGATACAGGTCTCATACAAGGAACCATTTATTTGCACAGACGAATTCACGTATGCACGGGGAAAGGGGGAAAAGCAAAGAGGGAAGATGGCATACGGTTCATCTCAGACATAGGAATTTCGCGGGCTGAGAGGACCCAATCGCGGAGGAGAATTCTTACAGACTGACTGATGGGCCAATGACAGTGGGATGTAATGCTTGAGGCAGGATGCAACGTAAGCCGGAAATTCCTGTAACGTGAGAGGTGGGCTAACGCAGATTGACACATGGTGGGGAGGACGGGAAATTCCTGTAACCGGAGAGGCGGGGAAAAGCAGATTGACAGGTCATTGGGAGGAGGGAAATTCCTATCACGGGAGAGAAATATGGCATTATATCTTACAAGACAAGTGTCCTGAACAGTTTTTGCCATCTCTTTCCTGTTGAAGAAAAATCCTAGAGACAATTGATATTAGACATTGTTTAACATCAGCATTTCATTAGTTTGTCCACCTAGAGACTTGCAAGTTATTTCTAAATACATTTCACTTTTATTAGTTTACCCAATTTGAGTTGAACCTTTAAATCACATGAATTAAAAGTATCTGGATCCATTCTTAAATTTTCATTTTAGAAGTGCTCAGTTTCGATACAGACAAAACATGACATCAGACAGCACGACACACAAATAACACAAAATCAAAGGCCTTGTAAAGTTTATCTCCATTGCAAAGTAACAGATGTTTAAAAATAACTCTAGAGTTGGATAAAAATAGAACTGATCAAAAAAAATCATTATGTAGGATCAAAATTATGAGCTCAAAAATGCAGCATTAAAGAAAAACAAAACAACAATCCTAGAAAATGAGTTAGTTCTGTTTAGCAGCCCAAGAGTTTAAAACGGAAACCTTTTTTTTTTTTCTGTCTCAAGTCCCCCCCCCCCCACTCATCCCGCTGAGACTGCTGCAGTTTACATTGCAATGCAGATTTCAGCATGGCCAGGCGGGGGAAATTGCCTAGGACATTTTAACCCTTTTTTTCCTGGTTGAGAAATCAGGTTAGGTTTGAATGCAGAAAATCATGAAACATTATTTCCCACTACTTTTGAGGAATAGAGCTGCTATATTATACTCCTTACTGCCATGGGTACTCCAAGAGTTCAGAGGGGGAGGGGCAGATGGCAGGAGACCTTTATTATTATTAGTGTCTCTCTCCTCCTCCTCAGAAGTTACAATGTTTGAAGTGAAGGCCTGGGGGTCATTTTCTTGTCTTTTGGTTTCACCTTAAGCCTGCATTGCAAGCTGGGAGCTGCTGAGCTCTCTGCCTAGGGGGATTGGAGTAAACAAATCTCTTAGGAACAAGAAGTAGGACTGTAAAGTAGTCTGCAATGAGTATCCCTAAGCCTAAGAATAGGGGACCTCAGGGAGGACAAAGGGAACCCATCCCCCCACAAACAAAGAGGTGCTTAGGACAGACTAGTGACAGGTAACTAGGCGAACAAAGGGAACCTGGGCATTTCCATACTAATTGTCCCAGGTCTTAATCCTACTGTTTGGATTCCTATGTCTGACCAGCAAGGGAAGGGGAGCATTCAGGAGGGAGTGAATGTGCGGGAGTATTGTGTAGCCCATTTTACCCTCCAAAAATGAAGAGACAGAAATCTGCACCTCAAAAAGATGTGGGGTGCATGGAGAGAGAAGCTTACTTATCTCACTTGGCATAGATCTTGATGAAGATTGGCTACTCCATGGAGCAGAGTGTAGCCAACCCATCCTCCTTTAGGTGGTCCACACCAGAGTTCCATCCTTCAGCGCAGACCTCTGAGAAGTGACTCAGGAGGAAAGTCTTAGAAGTCACCTGAGCCTGTTCCCTGTATAATTCCAAAAAAATGACATGAATTTGACCATCGATTAGTATTTTTCCTTTCCATTAGGAGATTTATAGACCCGTTTTCCTCCAGATTAGAGATGAGAAATTTAAGAGTGAGAAACAGTGAGAATAGTAGCAGACTAACACAATGAAGTATTTAATATGAGACAAGAGTAAAGACCATACGGTACAATCCACAAACAGACAGACATATAGTGGGCTAGATCAAAATTGGCTAGTTGATATTTTGTCGACAAAAACAAAAATTTCTGATTGCAACAGAGTCGCCCAGATGCAACACAAAAGTTGCCCAGATGCGACAAAGAGTTGCCCCGATGGGTTGAGGGGACGTCTCCTGAGACCCTGCTGGAGTCCTATCCATTAGGACTTTTCCAGCCCAGAACCAGAACCTGCAGGCAATCCAGACAAGAAAAACAAATGTGGCAATGCCTTACTCACCAGCCAATGATGTCACTTATGACTCTATGATCAGGTATCTGGGTGGGCTTGGGGTATCCTGGGCGAGCCCCCAAGATGTTGTGCCCAGCGGCTCAAGACCCCACAAAGACCACCAGAGACCACAATCAATTCAAGCACAAGAGTCTTTTATTAGCAAGCTCGAGCCTAGTCCTCTGCACACTCGGTAACCGGTGACACTGAGGCCCCTAGCCCATGTTTATCAGGGTTTTTATAATGAAAGGCAAGCAGTTTTACAGTGTTCTTTTTGATTAGTTAACATATAAAATTGTATACAAAACATGTTACTCTAAGTTCTGGGTCACCCTGACCACCAAGAGGAGGGTTGTCATTATTTTTAAGTTTGCTTTTGTGCCAGCAAAGTTTGCTTTTGGGTCAGCCACCTGGCCTTTACAGATAAGATAAGAGACAAAAATTCTTTGCAGCTTTTCTGAGGGGTTGAGGGCATTTGGGGAAGAGCCTCATATTTTCACAGGTGCATGCTCTTTCTATCTTTTCATCACCTTGTTCTCAAGAATAGGAACAAGGTCAGTTTTGACCAGCTTGGTCTTAAACACCTGGCAGGAGAGTATAGCCTGAACACAGTCCTACAGGAACAACTAAAAGAAAAAAACAATGACTTTTTTTTTAATATAACTTAAAATGTACACTTCTGACAACCCTACAAAAAGTAAGTGAAGCTGGAGACTGTAAAAAAGGATTTTATATGTAAATGCCTAATAAGTATCACAAAGGATTCTAGACACACATGTTTTCTTGTGTTTCAGAAGCTGGCTGAAACACTAATTACAATTATGTTAATTTTTTACACAAAAAATAGTGCATTACTGTCTTGTTTATTTTCCTAGCGTAAATCTTGCCCTATATGTACTTTTTTCAGTCACCTGCCAACTACCACCATGGACCTCTGGGCTGCTAGGATGCTAAAAACCCTTAACTGTCCATACCAAACCTGACAGTAAACAATAACTTTAGGTCGCTTCCTTTTGACTTTGCCATCTCTCAGCAGGAAACATCTTTAAAATGTCATTGCACATTTTTCCATAACAAATAAAATGTAGAAATTGACTGTGGGAAAATGTAGCAGTGGTCCACTTCACCTGTTGAATATAGCTCTGAGACTTAGTTTTAAAAGGGGCATGTTTTCCTTTTTCCTATTCTCCCTCTTTTTCCTCCCTATCCTGGGGGCAGAGAACAAGATTACCTTCAGTTATCTGGGCTCCACAGGAAGAAGATATCTGTCAGAGGATCTAGGAAGTGAATATCTTTGAAATTAACAATTGAATGTTAACACATCATCTGGGCATCCTGGGACCCACTGTCAGGGCACACCTAAACTGTAAGCTTTAATAGCCCCTTTAAAGTACCCTTTTTCAGGGCTGCACTGTGGTTCTTTGGCAGTGCACTTGCCCGGCACATGTGAGGTCCTGGATTCAATTTTCAGCACCACATAAAAATAAAATTGTATTGTGTCCACAACTTAAAAAAGAAAAAAATATCCCCTTTCTCCTTCAGATGGGGAGAATCACAGTCTCTAGGACAGGAGTCCCCTGTGCTTCTCCTTTGCTAGCAAAGTGATAAAATTTCTTTTTACTTATCTCAAAACCATGTACTCATTATTGAATTTACATTGGGGACAAGGACTGACTTTTGCTTACACTTGGACACTTGGTTAGGGTTGGCAAGGGAAGATCAGGGCTCCTGACCTGGAATATTGTGACTCATCACTGATTAGCAATTGTGCATCTGAATCCACATCCTCATATTCAGGCAGTGAAGGAGGGAGTGGACTCCAGCAGACCAGAGTGGCTTAGGCAATGGCAGAATAATTTAGGGTCCAGCAGGGAATACTCTTTTGTTTTCTGTTTTTGTTTTGGGGAGACTGCTTACTGTTTTGAAACAGTGACTGGAAACTAAGTCATTCTCCACACCATAATTGTGAACAAGAACAGAGCCAGAATCTAATACATGTAATTAATTCATTTTCCAGAACACATGGGCATTTTTAAATGTTACAACTGAAAGGAATATTTGTAATAGAATTGAAATATTGAGAAAGGTTGTGTAAGGTATCCCATTTGTATCTAAGAAGTGGCAAAGCCCAGATTGAATTCAGGTAGATCAGCTACACTGCTGGACCCTAATTCATGACCCTGTCCCTCACATGTTCTGCACAGGAAGCCAGAATTAGTGACAGGAGAGACTGTGATGACCCTCAGCTTCTTTCCTCACTCAGAACCAGGAATATGTCAGCAATAATAGGGGCAGCAGCTCAAGGTGTCAGCCTGGTACCCACAGTGTACTCTCATCAGTGGCAGCATTTTGACCTCACAAAATGATTGACATAGTTTTCCATTTTAAAAAAGAGCTCTTACATTCATCGTGTTCCACAGTTCTCACAAGGCCTAAAGAAAATGTTACCTACATATTATTGGTGAAGAAATGGAAGTGCTGAGAAATTAAGGGATATGTCAATGGCCTTGAAACTAGTAAGCAGCAAATCAAGGGCTACCCTCAGGGCTTCTGTTAATCATGGACCCTTTTAAGAGAAAATCCTCATTATTTTTTTGATAGGAAGTATAGGGTTATAGAAAATAACATTTCCACAAGGCAACCTTCAGGAAAATGGACAGTGTGACTTGTGAGGAGAGAGGCAAATTAGCCAAGCCTCTCCAAATAAATCCTTTCCCAATAACAATTGGCCCCAAGGGAAAAAGTAAACTTTCATCCCTTCCCAACTTCCCAACCAATAGATCCTGAAGGGAGCAGGAAAACACTGAAATTCTGGGCCCTATATTTTTACCCTTTCCCATTGCTGATCCAAATAAGGAATAAATCTGTTTGAGAAAGGAGGTGGAGTGTTTCACCTAATTCCTGTATGTAAAACACCCTGGGAGGTTTGCTTTCCAGGTTCTTTAGTTGGTCTTCTCCTTCCCTTCCTCTTTGATTTATTGAACCATGATGGAATATTTTTTTTAATTTTTAGTAAATGTTTATATATATATTTTTTTATTTCCAGAACATAGCTAAGGTGAACTTCTTAAAATCAATCCATTTATTAGACACATGGAAAAGTTATTTATTTATTTTTTTCTTTTTATTGTTTGTTCTATTTAGTTATACATGACAGTAGAATGCATTTTGATTTATTGTACCCAAATGGAGTATAAATTTTTATTTCTCTGGTGGAAAAGTTCTTCACTAAAAAAAGTATGCATAGTTTTCTTTATCATTGCCAATTCACATTGTATGATTGCACTGATAATTAGGAATAATTCATATAAAGAGGAAGTCCTCTTCATTGTTGTTAATGAATAGAATTAATTTCTACTCGTAACATTTTACTTTAGGGATAATACCAATTGCTACTTATTGAAACATATGTGGTTCACTGTTTCTCCATGGTTCTATGGTGAAGGACAGTTTTTAAACTTCTCCAAACTGTTGTAGAACAACACTCATAAAATACAATAAAAATGCATATGTAGAAAAATGAGATGAAAACATCTAAGATACACACAATGCAAATCATATGTTGGTTTGTGTGACAGTGTTAGATGGTATACCTGTTTCTAAAGTTTGAGTCTGGATTCCTGTGCTGAGCTTTTTATGACCCAGGCATGGTCTGAAGCATCCACAACTGCATCTGACATATGGAGGAACATCCCTATGGAATGTGGGACCCCTCTGTCAGGGTGGTTGGCCATGACTTAGCAGTGCAATTGTCCTTCTCAGGGGACCTGCTGGAGAGGTCCTTGAAGGTAGATTAATAGCCCTTATCCAACACTGAATATCCCAAGAGTTTAAATTTATGTTAAGGTTATCTCTCAATATTTGCCCTGTTAGGAATTAAAACTGAGGATTTAGATTACATTCACTTAAAATATTTTAAACTGGGGCTGGGGAGATAGCTCAGTCAGTAGATTGCTTGCCTTGTAAGCACAAGGCCCTGGGTTCGATCCCCCAGCACCCCAAAAAAAATATTTAAACATATTACATGTTAACACACATAGTATTTTTAGTAAAATATACTTTTAACACAAAAAAAATCAATGGAAAGAGTGGTATTGTAAAATTTTGCAAATCTTGCTGTTTGGTGAATTAGAACACAGCTGGATTCCCCTCTTTATACATTTTATTTTCAACTTGTATCATGTAACTTGTGGAAAAGTCAACTCTATACTCTTGAGAGAATTAGAATAAAAAAAAGGCAAATAGCATTTTGCTATTACAATAAAACAGCTTTGAACCTATGGTACCCAAGAAGCAGCTCTGGTGTCCCAGAATCTGCCTTGAAAATGCTGTTCTGTATCATTACTTTTTACCATGCTCTAGGGCTCACAGTGAATTGTTGGTATATAAAAATCTTTCACTTTTTAGAAATAATTGTTTTGTTCTTGTGGTTATCTTCCTTTAGTTCCTTGGTCCCTTGATTTTTAGTTAAACTTGTACTACATGAATTGACATGTTTTTGTCCTTATACTTTATTGAGATATAATTGATTTATAAAAAATTGTACACATTTAGCTTGTGCCCTTAGGAATCTTCAGAAAATCCAGGATAATAAATGTATCCATTCCTCCTGAATTTCCTGCTCCCCCTTTATTGCCTTCTTGTTTGCAAGAGAGTGCTGCTGTGTCTTTTCAAGTTTCACATGTGTGTATCCATTTTTTCCATTTTATTACTGATTATTTCTTTGTGTATATTAAAATTTTGTTTATTCGTACACTTATTCACATTTGATATACATGCAGAATTTAGGTCTCATCAATGCAGTTGTTGCAAACATTGCTCTGTGGTATTTTTGTAGTACTCTTTCTGCATTGTTCTTGATTAATGCCCTCTGAAGCTTCTTAACTTTATTCTTGATTATTCTGTTCCTCATTTTTTTTTTTTTTGCCTTCATGATTTTATAATGATTGAAATAAGTCACCTTGGCTTTCCTTTCTCTGGCATCAATCTTCTCAGCCCATTTTGTGGCTGCCCATTTTGTACTGATATCTGCCTTCTGCCAGGCTTGTTGAACACACTTCTGGTGGGCACTGTGAGGGAACTTGAGCATGAAATCAGTGAGCTGCACACATTTGAAAGGCATGGCCTGTCTCCTTACCTGAGTGCAAGGTCCATCAACCAAAGCCCTGTTCTGATCAATAGCATCTACAATTGCAACCAGCTTTTCAGCATGAGGCCCAAAGGAGATGTAGGCTACCTGGCCAACCTCTTCAAAATGCCTAAAAACCATGCCGGTGGGGCTGGGTGAGAAGAAGCTATATTTGGCACTTTTTAGGGGCATAATGTTTAAGATTATTGTGTGCTTTTATGAATCGACACCTTTCTCCCTAAATGACCATCTTTATTCCTAATATGATGGTATCTACCTAGAAATCTACTTTGCCTCATAAACAAGGAATCAAGAGTAGCATCCCTAGTAATAGGACTGAGTGATATCATCATATACCTCCTGACATGGTACATGGGGTAGGTACCTAAAACATAGTCATGTATTAATGGGGACAGCTCTGGCCTTGAGCACCTTCTCTATATTAGGGATGGTTCCAACATCCTCATATCTTCATGTCCTATCCTCCAGACCATTCTGCCAGTGATGGTGTTTCTCAGTTTACAGATGATGAGATACTCAGGTGGGACATTTTTTGCCCAGTGATGAACCCAAGATAGAGAGCCCAAAGTCTGACTTCAAAGCTTTGTTGGTTATGTTGACCTGTTCACAGTGCTCTGAGGTGGCAAACTGTGAGCTCACGTTGTCTTTCCTTGGATGTAATAAATGTTTTCTTCAGAAGGCAAAGTCTCACAACCATGTCTTATGATTTCTTCTCTTCTCAGCTGAAATTATTCTGTGTAAATCTCATTGTGGCTCATCATCTGCAGTGTCATTGGAATTTTCCCATGTTTGCTGGATAAGAGACTCTTTTCCCAGGTTCAATGTTTCTATGGAGTGACTGAGTTGTATTCTAATCAAGCCAACAACACTCCTTGTCAATGATTGAATCATAGCTTCTGTCACAGTATGCTTACACAGGGGTTTATGTAACTGATAACACCTATAACACCAGTATTTGTAGTTCACAGAGCCTTTCAAACACATGGGCTGGGTGGAATGTCCCCATGCATAGATAAGAAACTGAGCTTCAGTGAGATGTGTCACCAGTCTGAGGTCACTCAGCTAGAAAGAACAGGACCAGGGTATGACCCAGGCATTTTGACTACAAATCCATTACTTGGACATGGTCAATCCTGCTTACTTGGAATCCTGGAGTAGTCATCTCTCCCAGGATGCCCTGGACCAATCCTTCTGTAGACACTGCTGCATTCTGAGCTGTTTCTTTGTTTATTGCTTTATTTTTCATCACCTGAATTTTCAAACATACATGAAAGGATGGTGTGATACATTTCCATGTACCTGATCCCCTGCTTCAGTATTTATCACTGCCTCTGGATTGCATGGTTGACAGTTTCAACATGTAGCTGTAAAGGATAAAACTTCCTCATTATTTACATTTTACTTACTATTGTACCTTTCTGTTTAACAGTTAGCTTGAGGGCTGGGGAGATAGTTCATTTGGTAGAGTGCTCACCTCGCAAGCACAAGGCCCTGGGTTCAATCCCCAGCACTGCAAAAAAAAAAAAAAAAAAAAAAGGAAAAGTTGGCTTGGATCAAAGTATAGATAAATGCCACAAATTGTAGTTTGTTGAGGAGTGTCTTAGTTTATTCTTCTATTTTCCCTTTTAATTTATTTATTTTGGTACCAGGGACTGAGCCTGCAGTGCATAACCACTGAGCCACATCCAAAGCATGTTCTATTTTTTGTGACAGGGTCTTGCTTAGGGCCTTATTAAGTTGCTGAGGCTGGCATTAAACTTGCAATCGTCCTGCCTCTGTCTCCAAAGTCAAGCTACTGGGATTACAGGTATTTTTTTTTCCATTTATTTTTATATAAATAACACAAATGCAAAATACACAAACATTGTGTGGGGGTTAATTTACATCATATGTGTAGTTTTGAGGTGTATATTCATACATACGTACCCACACATAAAATCTTGTGATATGGTTCTTTCTAGAAGAATCCTTGTTCTTTGGGGGCAGAACCTGAACTGACTGGGAAACTCTTCCACCCCATGCTACTGCTCTGGCCACATGTCTTTTAGGAAAATTGTGGGGAATTTGGAACCTGGATTTTTTTCTATTCTTACAGAAACCAAGACTTTCTCAGAAACCAAGGACTTTACTCATCTGACCTTTAGTTTAATGCACAGCTGAATTTGGATAGTTTTTTTTTTTTTTTTTGGTTAAAAAAAAGATCACAGTGTTCATAGTAGAACAGGACTTTGGAGAAGTTACTGCATAGAAACCTGAAAATTCATTGGACATTCAACAATAAGGTTGTGTGTGTGTGTGTGTGTGTGTGTGTGTGTGTGTGTGTGTGTGTATCTGAGAGGAGAGAGAAAAGCAAATCAACATTTTAGCAACATTTCAGTACACTGAAATAACAAGACTTGAGACATAAATAATGTGGGTTTTGATTAAACATTTAACAAAATCAGATTAAGATAGCCACAAAAGTCTTCTGTGGTGAAGATTAGTTACTTGAAACTAACTCATATATTTAGCAGACCTCAACTGCATACCTCCTTGTATATTGAACTTTGGTGATTTCTGGGAGAGTGAAAAGAATGAAGACTAACCTTGGGGTTGAGGCACAGTCATAGACACTATAAAGGGCAGAAAATGTGGTGTTCTATAACAGGCCAACCGACTTTCTTCCTGGAACCTTTCTCCTTTCGCTACCTGTGTGCCCATCCAGGCAACCTGCCATCCCCAGCGAACATGCAGCTCACTTGAGCCTACTTTCTTCTAAGTTGTCTTTGCCTGTCCAGTGCTGTCATGGGGTCCTAAATTATTTTTCTCATGGGCCTGTCTCTTCTGGTCTCAGACTGTCTGGGGGACAGACTGTGTTGCACTTTGTCACCTCCAGTCACTTTTATCTTTGGGGGCTTTCTATTTTGGATAGCATTAGCCATAATTCTTGGGCTAAGAGTCCAAGCATCCCTAAGCTATACCCTGAATCCCACCACTTGGAAGCTGTACAATCTCATTTCCTTTCCTTGCTGCATTTTTATCAGTGAGAGGAAATACATGCTGGATGGAACCTATTGATCTTGTCCCCATGGCAATATACTGACCTATGAAAGTCAGATGAGTACTGGACTCTGAACACTTAACCTTCTATCTCTGTCCTGTAAAACACTGGACTGCCCCAAAGAAATAAGTTCCAGATGCTTGCAACAAGTGGGCCATGACTTGTTAAAATTTTCAAAAAGTAAGACACCCCCAATGTAACATATACAAACCCATACCTCCCCTGTAATCTGAACCAGCTTTTTGCCCAGTAAGTGTGCCATCTGACTCCTGACCTCACTGCTGAATAAAGCTTTGGCTGAATACATGAGGTCTTCACCATCTCATTCACTTTTGGGTTTATAATTTTACTATTTGAACTTATTTGAAAGTGACATATAAAGTCCCTGAATATTCATCATTTCACTTAGTTTACTCAGACTAAGTATGTAACTCTCAAAATGTGTGACTCTAAAGCATAATTATAGTAACTTTATTAACTCCTTGAAGTTATATCCATTTGATTTGATTTGATTTTCTTATTTTTAGTTAAAAACCTCCCAACGTTAGTAACTTTGAACAACTAAGAGAAAAGTTGTATGTCTGTATGCTGTATGGTATTTAATGTTTATAAATCTGACCAGGGCAAAGAGTTGTAGCTCAGGGGCAGAGTATGTCATTATTGCATGTTGAGTCCCTGGGGTGATCCTAGGCACCTCTGACACTCACATATGTGTGTGTGCATGTGCACACACACACACACACACGAAACATTTACTTTGAGAACATTAATGCTCTTTGGAAGCATACTGGGTATTAAACCTGGGGGCACTTTATCTCTTAGCTACATTCCAGCTCTTTTTATTTTGAGATAGGTTCTTTCTAAGTTGCTGAGGTTGGCCTTAAACTTGCAATGCTCCTCACAGGTATAGAGCACCACACCCTGCTGAGAACACTAATACTATTTTAATATTATTCCTATTTACAAAAGTTTACTGAAAGTGCATACACTGTAGAAACATCAGTGTCAATTTTTCAATTTGTGAGTGTAAGCAGAAATAACCAATAGAGTTTTGTCACCATAACAAAAATACAAATAATCAGGATGGAAGCAAACTGCAAATGGGTCAGCAAGCTTTTCTTTCTTCTGCAGCAAAGTCCATCAATCAGGCATGGGAGGGCTCATTCTCTGGGTATGGAAATGCCCCCAAGGTTATAGAATGAGTCTAAGTTTTACAGTTTACAATGAAGGTCAATTATCCTGGAGACAGCAGATGTGCTAGTCAGAGAGTCAGGGACCTAATGGTGCAGGTTATAATTTTAACTCAAGAAGGCTGTTGTAAAATCTTTGAAATGCATTGCAACTGGGAGAAGCTCAGAACTAGGTATTCACTGGTTATCTTCCTCTGGGATCCACTTTTTCTAGAGCTTCATTATTTGCTTTTCTCCTTCCAGGACTCATTGGCAATGAGAAAGGGTAAAAGTCCAAGACCCAGCATTTCAGTATTCACCTCCTCCCTTCTAGACCCATTGTAATTTGGAAGGGGTGTGTGTTTGCTTTGGTGGAGATGCTGGGGATGAACCCAGGAGGAATCAAAGTTTGTTTTTTTCCTTAGGGACTATTGTTACTTGGAAAGGATATACTGGGAGAGGTTTAATTTTGACTAAATTCCTCTCCCTCCTCCCAAGCAACAATGTCCCTCCATTTTTTCCTATACTGTCTTGCAGGAATATTTTCATAACCCTTCAGTGAGCATGCTAGGTGTAAGCTCTTGGTCCACAAATGACAGAGGCAGGATACAGGAAAAAACCTCTCAGATCAGCAAGTTTTCCTTCATTTTGCTGTGAAGTCCATTGATCAGCCATTGGAGGGCCTATTTTCTGGGTAAGGAGTTGCCCCCCATCCCGGTCACAGAAGGTGTCTAGGTTTTTATAGTTTCACTGGAGACTGTGGACACAGTTTGAACAGTCACGGTTAGTTGTACAAGTTAAAACTTTAACTGAGGAAGGTAGTTGTAAAGTTTGAAACTCATTATCTGGGAAAATGAGAGTCCAGATCCTAAGGGATGATTACTCAAATATTGCCCATTGTCCACCCCCACCCATTCATTGTTTCCCAGAGTTTTAATATTTGTTGTGCTTTCATTTAGGGCTAATTTGCAATGGGGGAAGGCCAAATTCCAGGGCCCAGAATTTCAATTTTTGCCTCCTTTCTTCAAGATGCACTGGGGTTGGGAAGGGGTAAATATTTGCATTTGGTGAAGATGCTGGGGATAAGCCTGCGAAAGGATGAAAGTTTGCTTTATCTCCTCAGGGCCCATTGTTATTGGCAAAGGGTGTTCGGGAAGAGGTTTAATGTTTGGCTGATTTCCCCTCCCTCCTTCCTAGCCACACTGTCCCTCCATTTTTCTTGGGGAGATATGTTGTAGAAATATTATTTTCCATAATAGGTTAACTTGGTCTGATGTAGACAATTTACAAACATATCTAAAATATATGTGCTGTCAAAACATACCACAAACATATGCATACAGATGAGAATACAGACAGATGGAAATAAAGATCTTGTGATTGTTGTTTGTTTTAAAATTGTAGTCACAAGGGCTGGGGAAGGAGCTCAGTGGTAGTGTTTGCCTAGTCAGCTGGAGGCCCTGGGTACTACCTTCAAAAAAAAAAAAAAATTAGTCATGAGGCAAGTACAGGAATTTGGTAACTTATAAAGGTGATGGGGATCAGTAGAGAAAGCAGAGGCCCCAGAAACAGCCCAAGTGTCAGTTTTTAATCAAAGTAACTTGATATTGGGCTCCTTTAAAAACCCTCTAAAACATCTGATTATTGGGTTCATTCTGGGACACACATATCCTTTTAACCTTTTTCTCTCCTCTCCACAACCTCCACTGAGAACCACACCCTGTAAATTATTCATTTTTAAACAAGTCATTTATTAGGTTAAAAATGGGAGAGGGGGTGAGTTTTTATCTCAAAGAGACAGAGGAGGGCTGGGAGTGAAAGAATGGACTTTTTTTAAGCTGTCTGAGGTCACCCTCCCAGTTATCTTAACTCCCTAAGGTCACCCTCTCAGTTATCTCAACTCCCTAAGTTCTCCCTCCCATTGTCTCAACTCCCTAAGGTCACCCTCCCAGTAATGGGAACAAAGCCCTTAAAGCTGTTCCAAGAAACAGCCCCAAACAGAGAATAAAAGGGTAAATTGAGCCAGATAGCCAGATAGTGCTCAAACAGTAGGATTACCAGAAACTATTGACCAGAATCTATGCCCTGTTGTAAAACATTGTAAAACATGTCATATGTTATCAGCAAACCCAGACCCCCTTTGAAATTTCCCGGCAGCTTTGTTCGCCTTTTCCCTTTCATGTGCGACCCCTCCCGATGTGTGGTCTCTGCCTTTATAAACCTACAAGATTTTCTGCTAGGGACTCGACTCCTCGAGTTGGGTCCCAGCGTGCTGGAATAAACACCTTTTGCGGTTTGCATCAAGTGATGCCTCCTGCGGTTGATTGGGGATGCCGTCAATCCATGGGACAGAGTTGGGGTTTCCTTTCTGGGGGTCTTACATTTGGGGGCTCTTCCGGGATAAGATGGCCCCCCTCATCCGCGGAGTCGACCTTGGAGGTAAGAAGGGGTACCCCGAAGTTGTCTCTCTTTGTCTTCTGTTTTGTTAGTTGGTCTGGTTCTGTGAGCGCGCTTTTGGTTTTGGTGGCAAACGTTCGGTGACTCGTGAGAGTGGCCGAACAGTGGTCGGAAGACGTGTCTGTGGGGCCACAGGTTGCAACCCTGGGGGACGCCCTAAGGGTGGAGGGGAGCCAGGGACGCCTCGTAATCTCCGTCGGTAAGGGTGCTGATGGGGTTCAATTGGTGGATCAGAGATTGGCGCCCGTCTGTATCTGGTTCTGTTGTGTGTTTGTGGTGGAGGTGGAGGAAGGGTTGGAAAAACTAGGGGGTCTCGGCCCAGGCTACTCTCGGGTGGACCCCAAAGGTTTCCTTCTCTGGACTCCCCCACCCGACAACCCTGAAGGGTAACTTAGCAAAGTAGCTTCAGTCTCAAAAGTAATGAAAAATAAGGTCTCATAATTTTCTTTAACATCCAACCTGTCCTGATGAGATGGCTAAAATGCCTTAGACACAAAGTTTCTGTTAAAACCTGTTAGATCCTTCCAGATCTCAGTCAAGGCTTACATTGAAATATAAATAAAAGAAGCCTAAAGGCTCAGTAGGAGACTGGTCTCAAACCCAGGGAAAGAAAAGTTAAAAAGAGTCTTTAAAACTCCAGCAAAGTAAATTTTATGGTACTTTATAAAGTAATTAACGGCCGTGTGATTTTTTCCAGGACTCTTGTTTTTTTTAATTATATGTTTTTTTGAGCTCATGATTTTTTGATCAGTTCTATTTTTTATTCAACTAGAGTTTTTGAACATCTGTTACATTGCAATGGAGATTCACCTAAAAAGTTAAAAGGCCTTGATTTTGTTATTTGTATATTGTGCTGTCTAATGTCATGTTTTGTCTGTATCAAAACTGAGCGCTCCTAAAATTAAGATTTAAAAATGGATCCGGATACTTTCAATTCACGTGATTTAAAAAGGTTCAAATTGGGTAAAACTAATAAAAGCAAAGTGTCTTTGAAAATAACTCGCAAGTCTCTAGGTGGTCAAGCTAATAAAATATTGATGTTAATAAAATGTCTAATATGAATTGTTTCTAGGACTTTTCTTCAACAGGAAAGAGACAGCAAATACTGTTAAGGACACTTGTCTGATATCTTGGATTTTACAGAATAAGTGAATTAGAGTTAACATGTATGGGATTACTCTAATGTGTTTGTAGAGACATCTGATTAATTTACAAAGTTAAAATGCTAATTGTTAAATAACATCGAGTACTTTTAACTCCTTAAATTCCATGGGGTATCATACTTAAACATTATTGGTTTTTTCACATT
This sequence comes from Sciurus vulgaris, assembly GCF_902686455.1. Classification (NCBI taxonomy): domain Eukaryota; kingdom Metazoa; phylum Chordata; class Mammalia; order Rodentia; family Sciuridae; genus Sciurus; species Sciurus vulgaris. Next base: position 7,693,107 of record NW_027632793.1, on the reverse strand, counting down.
TTGTTAAATAAAAGGGTTTAAAATTGCTTTGTGTCATTACTAAAAACTAGGTTATTAAGAGTTATGTCCTAACAGGTAAAACCCGAACCTGGAGGGTGAGTGTTCCATCTGCTAAGCTCCAAGGAGCTCTTAGATTTGGTTTTAATATTATCATCTCCCCTTTCACAGTGTTTCAATTAGAGTACACTAAACAACAAAATATTTAATATTATTAAAATAGAGTAATTTATCTAAATTCAGAAATTTCATAAGAGTTGTTTCAGAATGTGAACAAAAAGGGATCAACAAATAGGAAAGAGAAAATAAAAGATTCTGGGTATGGAAATATATTTAGTAAAAGGAAAAAGGAAATGTTTCTGGGTAAGAAAGTGCTTGTGTGATGAAATACATGAGGGTCTAAGTAAGTGCTAAGAAAGTCTGTGCAAGTAAAGGGCAAGTTTCAACAAGTTTGTGTGTAACCAAGTTGGTTATATGTATGTGAGACACCTTAAAATATTTAAGGTTTTTCCTAAGGTGAAATACTAATGTTCTGATATAAACCAAAGTTTAATCTATATGGTAGAATGACATGGTAAAATGACAAGGATTTGAAACATTATTTTACTCTTAACTTTGTGTCTATTGTTTTATTCTTTAGAACAATTAGTCTTAAAAATTGGGGTCTATACAATTATGGTTAAACAACTGTTATGGAGTATTGTACTATGTTAGAGAGTCTACATTTTTCTTTAAAAACTAAATTTGGTAAGATAAAAGTGTCAAGGTAATTGTGAAATGGTCACTAGTTGTATATTAAATGTGTTCATATTTTTCAGGACCACAAGTTTTTAAAGCAGGGAATTTATTAATCTCCGCTATTCTCCAGATTCAACTTGTCTGTAATGGTAATCTTAAACTTATAAAGAGTAATTTTATTGGGGATTTATTTCTATCATTTAATGTTCTATTGTAGGATCTGCTATCAATAGGGTATGTGTAAAATTTGTTACTTTTTACACTGGGATAAAGAATTTCAAATGTAAATGTATTTCTAAACATTAGAGTCTGATTTGTTTGAAGGTTAATATTGTGAAATATGAAAGAAACATGAAAACATTTTGCCACTTTATCACACAAACGGAAAGTTAAAAGCTCTCTCAGCCTTTCTTTGATTCATGTTTTAGATACTATGTTAAATTGTGTTAATTATAAAGTTTATATAGACTCAGGAAACAGTATATGTAAACTACTTAATGATATTTAAGGAAGAAGCAAAGATCAACATCAGAATTAGAACACTTAAGATCTGTAAAGAGCCACGCCTTACCTG